>NC_090446.1:707922378-708137054 GCF_031143425.1 Pleurodeles waltl | reverse complement strand
GATTTGCAAGCTGATCTCTTAGCAGTTCAACATTTACACACACGGGACAATAAAACGCATTTAGTCATCAGGGTGATACCTGGGGCTGTTGGGTTTACATATGTCACCTTTAATGAGGGTGAGACAGTCCCGATTGCATACAAGTCCCACTTGAATTCTGCTGAAGAACAACGATTTGCACAAACTGAGAAAATACCCACTGCAGTACCGATGGCTGTGATTAAGGAAAGACCGCTTGCCCAGGGACAACGCATCATTGTTGTTTCCCCGATTCCAGCCTTAGAGGCTGTTACAAAAGCGAGTGTTCCTAATTCGAAAGCTTTACACCCGCGATGGATACAATGGGCTACGTCTTTGACAGCCACTGATGTAGATGACATATTTGACCCTAAGCTACAGACTCAAGAATTTCTTCAATATGAAATGGAATACCCAGTTCCTGCTGGCACTTTGCCTATTGACCAATATCAAGTGGTCATGTATACCGATGGCTCTGCGCAACCAGCGGTTGGGACTAAACAACAGTATTCTGCTGCATGTGCGGTGGTGAGCGGCATTATGGAGGGGGAAATGTTCTGCCCCCGACATACTTATACTAAAACCTTGGGAGATTGCACGGTGCAGCTGGCTGAGCTCAAAGCTCTGTTGTTAGCGTTGGAGCACGCGGATCCGGCGACTTTGACCTTGATGGTCTGTGACTCCTACTACTGTGTTCAGTTTTTCAATTAATATTTACACTATTGGAAGTTGAATGGGTTCAGAGATTCTAAGGGCAACACCATTAAACACAAATTGTTGTGGGGTAAGGTTGCGGATCTGAAAGAAACGCTTCCTAAGGTCCATGTTGTACATACACTTGGACACCAGCGCGTTGGAATACACGTTGCTGGGAATACTTTGGCTGATGAAGCTGCGAAATCGGCAGTGGCTGTCGCCACTGTGGCCGCAGTGACTCGTTCGAGTTCCAAACCAGACACAGAGATTTCGGCTGCCATAAAAGCTACGGCTGATGGCACGCTGTTTCCCAAAGGATTTCCTTCTTAATATAGTTACTGCTTGAGTAGTGCGCTAAATGCTGTTGTTAAAATTCCAGGCATTGGTGTACGTGAATTACCCAATAAAATTGAGAGACCTCGATTAATTTCTGCAGCACATGAGGGGGTGGCATCTGCTCACGCTGGTGTGACTGCCACGATTTCACTTTTACAGGCTTGTTACTGGTGACCTGTTCTCTATAAAGAGACAAAGCAATATGTCCTTTGTTGTGACGTTTGTCAACAAATTAAAGCTTTGTCGGCTAGACGCCCGCAGCAGACGCCCCTTCTGATTTCAAATAAGCCTTTCACAGTGTGAGTACTTGGATCATTGTGGTCCGCTGACACCAGATAGTGCATACAAATCTATTTTGGTTGCTGTTGATTCGTGCTCCAGATTTGTGTGGTTCTGGCCACAACGCTCGGCTGACGCTCGAACTGTTATTAAAGATTTGCGCATCTTTGTCGATACATTTGCAGTTGTGGCTTTTCATTCGGACCAGGGCCCTGCATTTGCCTCTAAGGCTTTCAGGGACACCATGGCTCCGTTGGGGGTCCGACTCCAATTCTCGTCTCCATTTCATCCCGAGGGAAATTCTGTTGTGGAGCGTTTAAATCGTGATTTAAAGCAATCCTTAACGGCCAGAGTTATAGGTACGGGTCGTGGTTGGCTAGCCCACCTGTATGGAGTACAGAGAGCACTTAATAACTTGCCTAGAAGGTCACTGGGGGGTCGTACTTCATATGAGTGCCTATTTGGAACACAAATGTATGTTCCTGATCATGATCGTGTCACTGTTTTGCAGGATTTACAACAATTCCGTGAAGATAACTCTTCTGCAAGTGCTGCCTGCTCAGGAATTAAGGATGAGCCAGTAACACCTACTGGTTGGATACCCAGGACTGGGAATCTAGTGCGTGAAAATGTCACAGTAAAGAAAGAATTTGGTCCTTCTTATCGAGCACCAGTCCCAGTATTAGGGGTTAGCGGCACGAGAACTGTAATTTTACCGCTGCTGCACGGGGCGAAAGGAAATCGCTTTGTTTCCATTGATAATGTCAAGTTACAACCTGTGGCCGATTCTGCACAGCAGACCAAGAGGGACACCCAGTAGTTCCGGAATCCCTCTCACAACTGGGGAAGAAGTACCGCTGCAGGTGATTTGCACCTATGCTGTTTCCTCTCAGAGCTTTGGGAGGGTGGAAGATGAGCTTGCGATTGTTCTACAGACGACGATTAATTTGGAATCTTTTGATCAAGTTGCTGTACGTTCTACTGATGTTTCTGAACATGTGGTTTACAGTGTGCCAAGGCGAGAGCCTCCATCTGCTTCTTTGTTCACAGTTGCACCTTTTGCAAGAACTGCCTCTGGCTGCTTCAACGACACTGATGATACCGTGTCAGGCTCCTCGTCCTCGCTGTCTTCAATCCGAGGTCCACGTAAGCTGCTGTTTTGGCTTAAACGCACATATTTTGTTTTTCCTTGGAACTATTTGTGGCTTTTTATGGCTGTAATGACTCTTTTTTTGTGGTTGGGATTTGTGGTTACTTTTTTTCTAGTAATACATGGTCATTTTCTTCCTGAACGATCTGACATTGAGCACATGGAGACAGTGTTAAAACCACATTTTTTGTCTCATATGGTTCGTAGAGACTTGTCCAATGTGAACATTTCTGCAATGCCGATTCTGGATGGGATTGTGTGGGATAAAGTAATGTTTGATATATATGGTCCTACTGAATTGATTCAAATACCGTATGTTCTCAAGTTATCAATGAATGATATTGTAATACCAGGCATTGTTTCTGATGATTGGGATGTGAAGACAGTAGATTCTATGCTGACAGAATTGCAATATTATACTGTCTATGACGATGAAGATGCTTACCTATTTAGAGATAATCATGGTGACATGTTTTGCTATAACTATTATGGACACCACTTTATTCATAAAGCGAGTAGCCCTAAGTCCATATTTGATTATGTGCAATGGGAACATTGCCCAACTCCTCCACAAGGGAGTTCAAAAACGTATTATGATAAATTTGCATATTTTTCTGGGCATAATCAACAAAATGCTAGGTCTTATTATTTTAGAGTTACTCCGTATGCTAATAAGCAAATGTTATTGACCGATACTAAATTACTGTATTCAAATTTGTTTGTATCTAAACTTTCGGTTGAGGGGTATGAATATTGGTTTAAGACTGTTGACTTAAAAAGTGTCTGGGGAACGAAAAATTGGCAGATGCAAGGCAGGGACACATTATTTAGAGCATGTATTATCCCTGTGCAGATGATTTTCCTCAATGACACAGTACAACAGACTAGCTGTTTGGGCTTGGCGACGATTAGGGAGTTGAATTTGCCTAGTATACCTGTCCCTTCCAAATTGAACAATTGGCAGCGATATGTTAATGGTACGTTTAATGAGTTTACACACTGGGTCCTGAATGGTACGCTTAACACTTCATTGGTACTTCCGGGCGGGTGGTTATTATGGCCTGTAGACACTAAAAAGTGTCATCAACGTTTTGTCACCTCTTCAGGGGGGTTCAGGACTAGTAGGGCAGACCCTCGCTACATTTCACCAGAACATGCTGATATCATAACTACATACAGCGTGGGGAAGCTTTGTCAGCAATGGTTGAAATCATCCACGCCGGATGCAGTTAAATCTCATCTCACGTTACTGTCTAATGATACTGACTTACAAGATTTTTTGTCAGGACCTAAGGTACCTTGGAAGAAACGATTTTTATACGAAGTATATAATGAGATTTGGAAGCTTTCACAACAGGAGGCAGTGGCCCGGCTGATGCAAATTGATCAGGAAAACCTGATACAGGCTTTATCTGTTGTGGATAATGGCATGCATACCCTTTCTGACCGTGTTTACACAATTGACAGCATTGTTTCCTCTTCTATAGACATTATTAAATCAGATATGTCTTCTTTATATCATGGGCAGAGTCAGACGCGGTCCATCATGCAGCTGGGTTGGACTCTTCAGACCTTGAAGGCAGGTCGCATTCCGTGGCAGCACATTCGTGCCAGAGAGATCTTTGTCTCCTTTAATTTAACTCGTCAACAACAGCTGATGGCAAAAAAGGAAGCGACGTATGTCATGTTGAATATTGAAAAATTGGAGAAACTGCCTTTCACGGTTGCTGAGATTCCGTCAGCTGAGTGGTTGATTCATGGGGTAATTAATCTGCCTATCTCCACTCTGCAATTTACTTCTTGTTTGAAACACATTCCGGTGGGTAGATACGAACGGTTGGGAGACAGTTACATACACGAGGTGTGGGAACTTCCCGTTCTATACAGATGTATTAATGGTTTGAGGGAGGTTTTTCTTAGCGGTAGTGAATGCGAAACTTCTGTCAGCCATTCCATGGTTTGTAAACAGCTGTCCTTGCATGGGGCGTGTAACGCTTCGATTGCTAACTTAGCTTGTTATCTGAAGGGAGTTCCAGTCCCCGTTATTAAAAACACTTTCCAGGTGCTTTCTAACGGCAGTTACATTGTTCTTAACAGCAAACGCTGCTGTGGCATGCGTGCCGGAATAGTTTCCGTTGTTGTTGTCACCAAGGCTGTTACGTGCTGCGGGAATGTGTTGTTTCCCCCCACTCAAATTAGGGAGGTAGCAGACATCTGGCCTCATATTGCTACTTCCAAGGTGAATTTCGACAAGTTGAGTCGACTAAAGGCTCCATTGTTTCAAAAGCATGTGGCCCCTACATCTGCTAGCGAGACCTACGCACTTCAGGTGGCAAGGTCGTCGGCGGAAATACAGTCCCTTTTAAATACGAACTTTCCGAGTCACTTTGGTGAACTTGTGGGACGTATATTTAATGCGTCCAGCACTGCTGGAATTGCACATTTTTTCAAAGCCGTTGGTGTTGGTTTTGCTCACACCTTCTCTTCCATATTCGGTTTGATACCTTCGGCTATACACTCTATTTTCGGAAGCATTTTTGGGGGTTTCCGATTACTTTGGCTTTATTGGCTGGAGTCTTGCTATTGTTGCTGTTCTTCCGCAATGGCTGTCCTGCCACGACGAGATCCCATATTGCTGCTCCCGTCAGCGCAACTGTGTCGTGAACGCATGATGCAGTATTTTGGAGCAACACTCCTGGGACATTTGGAGTGTGACTGGTCACTGTCATTCCGACCAGTTTTGGATTGTGTGCAACCTGTGTTTCGGTGCCTTTGGTGCTCGTTTGAACATGCACTGGCTCTCTGTCTCTCACTGCAGCGCCCTCCAGTGGTCGATACTGATCTGTTGATGTTCCTGATTAGGGCTCATTCCCAAACTTGTGCACTACGGTTGCGTTTGCTTCGTGAGGCGGTTTATGAGATTCCCTTCCTGGAGGAGGATGGTATTGTCTCATTCATAGGCCCTGCACGGCGTGCCGCCCTGGATGGTTTTGGGGCTTTGGAACACACCTGCTCCATGGTAGTTTTTGGCGTGGATCTTCCGATATTAACATATATCGATGTGGAGGAGCTCCTGCTTTCTATTGCTTCTGTCTGACAATTGGATTTTTTTTTCTTCCCCTCGAAAATTGACATTATATTGAATTTGGCTTTATTATCACATGCTTTCCAAATTTATGACTTTGTTGTCCTCTGACCTTGTCGAAATATATATATTTTTAGGTATTGTTTATATCTGGGGCATATTTTTATATTATTGGAACCACTTGCTACCGACAAGGGGAGGGTGTAGTGTGGTTAGTTTTATGTATCCTTTTGCGCATTAGCTTCAGGCTTTAGGCCTTTGTGCACTTTGCCCTGGATGTATTTTATTCATTTGCTTGCAGCTTAGAACCTCTGTGCACTTTGCTCTACATGCTTTTTATTAAGCTTCGTACTGTTATTTTTTAAATAGCCAGTTCTACGGTCTTGTTTTTTATTCATATCACACTGTTTAGCCTACTTCAGCACTGGAGTTCTCCATAACACATTCTTGTTCACTCTGTGCTTCAGTCAAGCATACAGTCTGGTACATTGCCGATAGACGTGGTAGGAGTTTAGTCTTTGGCATTTCTGCGTAGGGACATTTTGTGATCACGCTGACATGTTAGTTATAAAAACACTTCCTTGTCCCAATACACGCAAGAGGGAGATTCCGACCAGGGAACCACAAGTAGACGCTGACTGCCTTGTTGCAGATGCTGAACCAAGGTCACAGGCCTTTGCTCAGGTATGAGGGCTGATGTCTCCCCAGTGATTCAGAAAGGCAAGTTAGAAGCTTAACATGCTGTGCTCGAAATAGAACAAGCAGAGGGAGAGTAGAAACTATTAGACACAATGATAGCTTTGTTCTTATGTTTTACTCTCCTGGTGACTATTTCAATCCTACTGTGTTGTATGGTTCTGGTTATTGCAGCTCACGCCTTATTATCTAAAATACAGTCGTTTTATTAAAACATTATATAAAACTTATACTGCCTTTGTCATTTGTACATGAGATCATACTGTAAATGAGAGAGTTGGTTTGGATCTGAGTGACCACGACTTCCCTGAGAAGTTCCAAAGAGGTCATGCGCTCGGCTGCCCAATCATCTCTTCCTCGTGGGAGAAATGAGGCACTGCTAGTTAGCAGGAGCAAAAAACGGATTTAGGGTGACAGAGTTCTTTACACGTGGGTCAGACTCAGTCCCCCACACCGGTATCGATCCTGCTGCCTAGAAATCCAGTAGTCTCATTTAGGATAATGAGAGCCCACGCGACAAGATGTTATGTGTTATGTTGCATAATGCATGCGCATTAGTGTGGGTGTTGATGTATGCAGATGGTAAGATGTGTAGGCGTGTGTGCTGAAAGGATAGGAATGAGTGGCAACTTGCTGTGCCTGTTGTGCACTGAACAGTCCTATTGGTATGGTACCAGTGTACATGACGTTCTCTTTTTGTCTGTGTCACCCATGCAGGTAAACGGCCATCAGAAGAAGGGGATCTGGTGTGCCATTGCCAAGCAAGTGCCGACCCTGGAAGTCCATAGCTGGCGGAGCACCCATTGTGGCAAGCAGTGGGGGGACCTGATGCACTGGGCCCGGAAGACAGTGGAGGACCAGCTGGGGATGTCCTCCCAATGAGGGAGGGGTGCCCGTCGGACTCTGACCTCCTAATGGTCCACATTTTGGTGGTGGCCTACCCTGAGGTGGATGGGCTTTCGAGGGCAGCACAGCAGCCACAAGGGGGTAAGTACTGACTGGACCCATTTAATTTGCCCTGATAGTTTGGTGCTTGCTGTCACACTTTAGCAGCTGAGACACTATAGTAGTGCTCCATGTATGTCGACAACTGGGAATACATTGTACTGTATTTGCATCACACAGAGATGGAGATGTGGCCGTAGGCTAGAACATGTGTACGTTTAGGTCAGGTGTGTCTAGGTACATCTATGTCTGCATGTGGAGACGTACCGTGGCCAGTGTCACATTTGTCACTTCACTCAGGTGTATATAGGTCGTTAGGCTGTTGTTTCATCCTACCTGTCTAGTATATGCTAGTCCATATATCAAAATATATGAGTATGTAGCTCATGGTGTCAGCCCATTCCCATCCATGTACGTAATCTGTATTTGCTACAGTGTGCCAGACATGTGTAATACAGGGCCTAGTTAGCTTTTGTCCTGGTACAGGTGTTGACTCCATGTGAGTCTGGCATCTCATTCAGTCAACAGGTATGGGCAGATGTGAACACTACATATGGTTTAGTGGTGCTGTCCCCACTGTCCCTTCACATGCAAATTAAGGGGTATGTGAAGGTTGTAAATGAAGGACATCCAATATGGGTGTTTAATCATTTATATGTGGCCTTCCCATGCTTTTTTCAGGCCATTTAAATGCAAAGTAATAACTAGTGTTCCAATAGCTTTGTTTCAGTGGAGGTAAATGATTAGGCAGTCCTACCCATACACAAATTGCAATGTCCATGCAATATTTGCCAATGCCCTACCAATACTAGTGCATCATGTGGTAATATCGGCCTACATCATGTCACAATGGTTACTTAGGGTCATATCTTGTGGAGTGGGGCAATCCTTGTTGCCCTTTGTCTAGCTGATGTGGATAGGTTGGACTGTACATGCTATGGGGTCACTTCCTACTACGAGATGTCATTGTTTGGCTGTGGTACTATTTGTCATACAGGTGTTGTAGGTGTGGTATATGTTGTAAGTGCAAAGGCAGTCGTATGGGTCCATGTGTGTGCATCATGTGTTCTCAGTGAGATATGTGTGTTGTGTGGATCTATGGTTGTAGTATTCACATGTGGGGATTGGTATGAGTGACGTGGGAATACTCATGTTGACATGTGGTGGCTCTATATATGCATGTCATGTGGAATATGAGTTGGCCTCATAGGTATTAGTTGGCTGCCCCATGTTTAGTTGTCATTACGGTGCTCTCTGTGATTGTCAGTGGGTGTATCATGTCTGCCAGGTTAGCCACTGTTGCCGTATATGCATGTATGGTGTGATGTGGAGTATCTGTGTATGGAGACTGCAACTAGGCCTCTAGGATTAGATACATGTAATGATGTAGCTGGTCTCCAGGCATGTACTGTCAAATTCAAAAGGTACCTGACTGGGACTGCCACATATTGGGGGTTATTCTAACTTTGGAGGAGTGTTAATCCGTCCCAAAAGTGACGGTAAAGTGACGGATATACCACCAGCCGTATTACGAGTTCCATAGGATATAATGGACTCGTAATACGGCTGGGGGTAAATCCGTCACTTTTCCGTCACTTTTGGGACGGATTAACACCTCCTCCAAAGTTAGAATAACCCCCATTGTGTCTTCATCATGGATTGTATCCATAGTGTAAGATATGTACAGAGGGTTCAGCTAGGCGTGTGATGGCAACAGCAGAAGCTGTGTAGTTAATCTATTGAATTGTCTTGACCAGTATGGTACATTTCTTATAGACATGTCAGAAGTTGTATGTGGACATGCATGAGGATATGGTGTAATCTGTCAATTGCTGTTCCTTATGGTGATAGGGGATATATGACATGGATGAGGACAGTTGTTCAAATTTAGCTAGGGCATAATGTGCATGCTGACATAGGTTTAAAGGTGATTAGATGGAAGGGTCCAGTTGTGGTACCTCACATGGATCATGATAACGGTGAAAGATATGACATGAAGGGGTGGCTAGCAGTGACATGTTGTGACATTAAGTGGGATTGTGGCATTCCATAGGGGATTCTCTGACCAGGAGTTTTCTACCTACAGTTGTGCATGTTGTTATGTGTGTATGTGAAGAATGTGATGACCTTCTCTCTCCCTACCTCTCTCTCTCTATTTGTGTGCATTACCACCGGCATGCAAAGGAGACGGGGCACAGGCGAGTGGGGAAGATGAGGGCCATGGAACCCGAAGTGCTGAGACCACTGACAGCGAGGGACCCAGTGGGCCTGAGGGCGATGGGAGTGCCACGTGTGAGCCTAGAACATCATCATCATCTTTGGAATTCTCCTCCAGTCAACACTCCCTGGTGGTGGTGGACCCTTTTGGGACCACCCCAGCACCATCTTTCTCTGCCACCCCCCTTTCTAACACTGCCCTCCCTGTAGCTCCCCACCCAGTTGTCCTTGCCAGCTCACCCAAGGGGGTGGGCATCTCCTTCGCCACAGACACCTCGGCCCTTAGTGAGGAGGCTATTGACCTCCTGAGGTCGATCTCCGTGGGTCAGCCGACCATCATGAATGCCATCCAGGGACTGGCAACTCAAGTCCAGCAGAGTAATGCGTTCCTGGAGGGAATTCCCAGTGCACTGGCAGGTCTACAGAGATTCTTTCAGGCTCTGGCCTCGACACTGACGGCAGTCAGTCACCCTTTGTCTTCCGTCCCCCCCTCCACCTTCCTCTTCCCAAACCCAAACCCCACTCCTCAAACCCAGCCAAATCACACAGACAGACCAGCATACATCCACCTTAACATCCAAAGGTAGCTCAGACAAACACAAGTACCACAAGACCCACTAATGGCATCTTGCCCAGCTGCCCACACATCAACAGTCACTTCCTGCATTGACACCCTGACAACCCCCAGCACGTCTGACACTACAGTTGACATACATGCAGTCACCACATTCACATTCACCGATCGAGCCACAACTCCTATCCTACCCACAGTCACCACAATAGCAGACTCTCAGACATCCACCCCAGTCAATCTATCCGCAGCTACCACAACTACTGACACGCCTACATTCAGCACATCCAGCATGCCTACAGTCACCACCCCAACAGACAGTTACCCACCCATCACGGCATCTCCCAGCACCTCCACCCCCCTCCTCCCAAGCCGCATAAACGCCCACACTCACCCACACAACAGACACCAACCACCCACAAGCATACCTTGCTCACACATGCACCCAAAACATTCACCAAGACACCTCTTACAAGCACTACCTCCCTATCCACTCCCAAACACTTTTTTTTACATCACCATCCCCATGTGAGTAAGAAGCATTTCCTATTGGAGTTTTCCCTTTTCCCTACACCTCTCCCACCCCGTGATACCTCTAAATAATCAGTGTCCCTCCCAAAGTCCAGCCCTTCCACCTCCAAGACCTCCCCTGCTCCCCCTGCAAGTTCCCATGCCCCTCCCCCACCAAGAAGTCGACCCCTCCTAAGAGTTCCCAACCCTCCCCTAAGCCTCGACCAAAGCCCCCCAAGCACAAACCCAAGGATCCCCCTCCCAAACCAAAGCCCAAACCCTTCACTCCTGTCCCCCACCAATCCCTGAGGTGCCTGCCTGACCCTTTGATGCCCCAACCCGTGGAGGTTACATGGTAGTCAGGAGTCAAGTTGGGGCACAGACATGCATTTTGTGCATTTAGAACATGGACATTTTAGATTGGCCTATGGTCTTTGCACATATTTTAATATATTTATTTCTGAATTTTAATAATTATCATGGCTAACCTTTTGTTGGTTCAAAGGTAACATCATTGTCCTGCATTTCTTTTCTTTAGGCAGTTTTGCTATTGGCTGCTATTGTTTGTCTGTAAGCAGTTGTGTCTGGCCTGCATGTGTGGTAGTGTGCCTGGCATTTGACCCCCAGTGGTGGGTGTGTTGTGTGATGGGCATGTGTATGTTGGGGACATGTAATTGTGTTGGTATTATCTGGTGCTTCTGTTGACGTGAAATTTGCAGTGTTGTGTGCATTTGTGTGGTTGTACAGTTTACATGTTTGTGTGTGTGTGGATTGGTATGTGTGACCGCTTTGATGCAGGTTTTTTCGATATGTGTTATGGCTCATTGTTTGGATGTCTGATTGTGTGTACTAATCTCTAGAGTTGTTACGCTGTGTTATATGATTGAACTGTGACGTGGAGGTGTGTAGTGTGTGTTCTTAAGGGTGCTTTTGTGTTGCGGTAGTGGTGTTGTTGTGTCATTTGATGTTGTTGTGTGTGTGTGCCTCTGCTGTGTATCTGGGTTGTTGCTGTGTGTCTTTTTACTGTCACTGTGTAATGGGTGCAGGTTGTGTAGTTGTATGTGCGTGTTTGTTTGTGGCAGTGTGTGAGTATGTGTCAGTGTGAGGTAACGTGTGTGTGTCATCCTCTCCAGCCGTCCCAGGTGTGCATGTTGTGTGTGGATAGGTACTTCGACATTTCACAACAGTGACAGGTAAGTGTGTGTACTCACGGTTGGTGTCAAAGTTGCTGGTTCCGAAGTCATTGGGCACGCAGGAGCAGAGGGAAGACGTGTAGTTCTAGTTCCACGGCGGCTCCCGGCGAGTATGGCTTCCTGGAGGTGAGTGTCTCCTTTTATAGAGTTGGTTTCCACCAGTGTTTCCGTGATGGTGCAAAGGCGGCTGAAACCTTGGCGGTGTGCAGCCTCGCAATGTGTCCAGTGGAAACATGGTCTCTGCTGGTCTAAAGGTGGCAACCGTCGTCCGTGGTGGCTTGACCGCTCTGGCATTGCTGGCAGTGCTTTGGCTGTATTCTGTTGGGAAGACCACCATGGTCATAATATGGCGGTCTTCTCCGGCAGCCTGTTGGCGGTATGACCACCACTGAGACCGCCAAACTCGTAATGACCCCGTTATGTTGAAGTTCTGGATAAAGTATGGCCAATCCTCAATGGACAGTTTCTGGTGAATACCAGCAATGTTCCAAGATAAAATCTGAAGACTTGGACACTGCATGACTATATTCTGTGCCATGTTTGAATGTAATGCCAACTGGATTTAGGGATGGTACCTAAGTAGGCAGATTCTCCAATGGGGGTGGCTTCCATGTACCGCCAGTCAATTTCTGAGCGGCTTGATAGTACTTCAAAGTGGTTGTTAAGGACAACTGGGGCCACGGACGGTGTCTTTTGTGTATTTTCCCGGCTTGAACTGATCCATGCATTGGGGGCATTATTAGAAGGTGTGTGGTAAAAGAAACCTGATGGGGTTGCACACACTTTAGATTGCTGGATTGAGAGATGGCTCAAAAGTGACAACAAAAAATGAACACAGTCTGGATCTTTAAAACTGAGAACCGCACAGTCCCCCTTGATGTTTTGGGTGTTTGGGCTAAGTATAGCTAGTCCAATTGGCCCTTGGGGGCTGTAGGTAAAGACTGCTGAATGTGAGTGATAGTATACAAGTGATAGTATTCAAGTCTCTGGGGGGGGGGGAAGGTGTGTGCACTCTTGGTTATGTATAAATTGGTCTTTAGCCCCATTATCCCGAACAGTCGGTTGGTCACTAAAGGCTTTATTAGCAAGAAGTTGAAATGTTTGAATCTGTGAGGGAGCTGCATGATGTTCTCCTCTGTTGCATAATGCACCTTAATGAAATGCCTCAGACAAAGACTGAATTTTGTCTGATAAAAGTTTTATCTGGCCCATGATTTCCTCCTGAAAAGAAGTTAGCATAATCTCCACAAATCCAACAGTAGATTGACAACTCATTTTAAAAGCACCATTGATGTTGTCCCTGTTTGTATGATTACATGCTGCTTGTAGTACAGGGCCATGTGGTGGAAAGGCTCAGTTTTGATCCATGCAGTGGAGATCCAAAGGCACCCAGTCTGTTTGAGGTGGTCCGATTCTACTTCCTTAAGCCTGCTACATTTTAGATGGTGGCTTTTTAAAAAACCTTTGGTGAGGAGTGGCCAGGTGATTCCAAAGAAATAGAGCTAATGTCCCATTTCCTCCAGCAAATGTTGGACATGATTTAGTTAGCTGGTCAATAGGGGCGGTATTGCCAGTGCCACAAGCATTGGGACAATCTAAATATGAATCCACAAAGGCAGTCCTGAGCTTGTTGGATGCATGTGATTAAGATGAGTTGGAGGAACAACCCTTGGTGGTAGCATGCAAAGGGAATAATTTTCCTCTTAGGGATTCATCAACCACCCCCCTGTGACAGAAGATCCTTCCTTGGTAATATCATTGAGAGTTCCCTACATTAACTACCTCTCTTTTGGCCTCCTCAGATACCCTGGTAAGCATCTTGAGCTGGAACATTGCAGGGACTGGGCCTAAACTGGGCAATCCAACATGGGGGAAATGCATAGATAAGCATCAAATATGTCTGTTTAAAAAAACATGAGCCATAGATTCAACATATAGGAATGGCTTCAAGAGCTTCTGGATACCAGCTAGTGGGTCTGCAGCAGGGTGGCCATCAGGTGGCTTACTTGTATGGATAAGCATAAGCATGTCACTCCTTTGCACTGTAACTGAACTTACCTTAGGATCCAGTGTCATCCAAGGGCTAGTCCTTTCTCTAGATAAGGAGGTTTCCATAATGCTAATACATTTGTATAACAGAAGAGTGGGGAAAAGCTGTGAGTCGGCTACATTACACATACTGGATAATTTTCTCACAGGTCCCACTATACGATCATCGTGAGAGATTTCAATCTTATCTTTTAGTCAAATTGTATAATTGTATTGCCCAGGATATATCCAGTGAAAAACATAAATTTGGGGTTCCCAGAGCAGATAGCTTCACCTAGGCATTGTTGCACCTAACAGCCTTAGGGCGGTCACCTCTAATTTTTTGCCTGCCTCCCTCCACTTTTTGGACACTGTTTTTGCTGGTTTAGGACTCTGCACACTTTACCAATGCTAACCAGTGCTAAAGTGCATAAGTTCTTCCCCTTAAAACATTGTGATATGGGTTAATACCTAATTGGCTTATTTAATCTACTAGTACGTCTTCAGTAAAGCGCGCTACATGTGCCCAGGCCTTTAGATTAAATGCTACTAGTGGGTCTGCAGCACTGATTGTGCCACCCACCTAAGTAACCCCTTAACCATGCCTCAGGCCTGCCATTGCAAGGCCTGTGTGTGCAGTTTCACTGCCACTTCGACTAGGTATTTAAAAGTTCTTGACAAGCCTTAGACTCCTCTTTGCCTACATATATGTCACCCCTAAGGTAGGCCATAGATAACCCATAGGGCAGGGTGCTATGTAGACAAAAGGCAGGAAATGTACCTATGTAGTTTACATGCCCTGGTCATGTAGAGCTCCTAAATTCGTTTTTACACTGCTGTGAGGCCTGCTGCCTTCCTAGGCTAACATTGGGGCTGCCCTCATACACTGTTTGAGTGGTATCTTCTTATCTGAAAGGAGTAGGAAGGTCATATTTAGTATGGCCAGAATGGAGATATAAAATCCTGCTGACTGGTGAAGTTGGATTTAATATTACTATTTTAGAAATGCCACTTTTAGAAAGTGAGCATTTCTCTGCACTTAAATCTTTCTGTGCCTTACAATCCACGTCTGGCTGGGTTTAGTTGACAGCTCCTTGTGCATTCACTCAGACACACCCCAGACACAGGATACTCAGCCTCACTTGCATACATCTGCATTTTGAGTGGGTTTTCCTGGGCTGGGAGGGTGGGGGTTCTGCTCTCACACAAAGGACTGTCACACCCCCTACTGGGACCCTGGCAGACAGGATAAACTGATAGGGGACCTGGTGCACTTCTAAGCCACTCTTTGAAGTTTCCTCCACTTCAAAGGCACATTTGGGTATGTAAACAGGGCTGCTTCCCCTACCAACTCAGACACTTCCTGTAGAAGACAACTGGAACCAGAACCTGCATCCTGCTAAGAAGAACTGCCTCGCTGCCCAAAGGACTCACCTGACTGCTTTCTGTGAAGGGCTGCTGCCTTGCTGTTGCCCTGCTGCCTTGCTGCTCTCTGGCTGTGGTGAAGAAGTGCTCTCCAAGGGCTTGGATAGAGCTTGCCTCCTGTTCCCTGAAGTCTCAGGACCAAAAAGGCGTCATCGCTACAAGAAGGACTCCTTGTGCGGTGAAATTCGATGTGCAGCCTGCCAGAAATGAGGCAAAGCCTGCACTGCTTCACCGCTCGCCGATCCGGAACAACGCAGCCCGACTTCACAACAAGAAGATCGACACAGCATCAGCATATCGACTGGAAATTCGACGCACAGCCCACCGAAGCGATGCACAGCCAAACCGGAACAACGCAGCCTGACATCCAGAAAGGAATCGACGCAGCGCCTGCCGTATGATAGAAATGCAGATCCTGTGGCTTCGTCCTGCCAGCGCAGGAAATCCATGCATCGTCCCAGGGGCATATGAAAACCCTGCAACCCGAAAAGTATCCATGACCGAGCGCCAGAAATCGACGCACAGCCATCCCTGCGTGAAAACTAAGGGGGGACAGACCGGCGGTGCCCCGCAGGGCATTCTGACCGCGGCGGTTCGGCCACGGTCAGACAAGGAAAACCGGCGGTCTCCCGCCGGTTTTCTGCTGCCCCTGTGAATCCTCCATGGCGGCGGAGCGCGCTCCACCGCCATGGGGATTCTGACACCCCCTACCGCCATCCTGTTCCTGGCGGGTCTCCCGCCAGGAACAGGATGGCGGTAGGGGGTGCCGCGGGGCCCCTGGGGGCCCCTGCAGTGCCCATGCCGTAAGAGGGCCCCACTTTGTAAAAGCAGACACTGAAATACGCGATGGGTGCCACTGCACCCGTCGCACCTTCCCACTACGCCGGCTCAATTCTGAGCCGGCGTGATCGTGGGAAGGTTGATTTGCCCTGGGCTGGCAGGCGGCCTTTTGGCGGTCGCCCGCCAGCCCAGGGCAAATCCCAAAATACCCTCAGCGGTCTTTCGACCGCGGAGCGGTATTTTGGTGGGGGAAGTCTGGCGGGCGGCCTCCGCCACCCGCCACACTTAGAATCACCCCCTTAATGACGCATCACCGTTTGCGGCCCGAGAAAACAACGCACCCCCTTTTGTTTCCATGCATCTCCTCCTCTGCGGGCCTTGGCGGAGATTGTTCATGCAAACCAGGTACTTTGTGCTTGAAAGAGACTTTGTTTGCTTTTAAAAGACTTAAGACACTTTATATCACTTTTCAGTGATATCTCTACATTTACTTATTGCATCTTTGATCGTTTTGACCTGCATTTATCCAGATAAATATTATATATTTTTCTAAACACTGTGTGGTGTATTTTTTGTGGTGCTATATTTTGTTATTGTATGATTTATTGCACAAATACTTTACACATTGCCTTCTAAGTTAAGCCTGACTGCTCACTGCCTAGCTAACAGAGGGTGGGCACAGGATAACTTGGATTGTGAGTGACTTACCCTGACTAGAGTGAGGGTCCTTGCTTGGACAGGGGTAACCTGACTGCCAACCAAAGAACCCATTTCTAACAGGCGACTATTATCCAGAGCAGCTTTGCAGGTAGGCACGTTGGCTCATAGGCTTTGCATGTGCAATGACCGTTCACCTTCAGACTCCAACCCTGATCCTACATTCAGGAGTGGGTTCTGTAAAACCCATATTGACTAAATTTTGATAGACATTATATTATGGAAACATATGGCTGACAAGGAGCTAATTGAGAGAGACAAAAGCAATCACAAGCCCCTAGTATTTTCTATTGGAAAACTGCTAACATTACTCACCCCACCAAATTCTGGGAATTATGATCAACAACTTAAACTGACCAATAACTGTAGGAACATTAAGTGGGAACCTGTAATTTGTTCCCCTACTGCAATAGCTGCACTATCTCAGATCCTTACCGCACATATGGAGGCCATGCTTATTAATTAAAGCTACAGTGGGGAGATCATTAAGGAACACATGAAACTTTACAATGCCTTGGATTCATTTTAGTATCTTGCTTGGACACATATTTTGGCTTGGCTTAGGCCTGCGGCCTATGCCCTATTACCCAAACAATATGCTCTAGTCTCATGTATTCATTTTAGAATAACTTGCTTTTCAGTGGAGATGTTTCCCTAATCAGCTGCTATTCGGAGAGAGCTTTGTAGTTATTTTTATGCACATTTCTCATCATATTTTTGTGCAAATGTTGACAAGAAGCAGTACGGGACCAACATGAGATAATGTTTGGCATTGCCGCCACAAGAGCACACACAGTCTAACACTTAGGCACATGCCTACGTTAGGCCTATTTCTCAGAAGATAAATATGCTTTTCTATAAAACACTATTTAGGCCAAAAAGGGGTTAAGAGGGGTCCTTCCAACAAGTATTTCCATCTATGCTGCATGCCATTTTTTAGCAAGACCTCCGTCTTGTCTCTGAAAACCAGCTCGGGAGACGAAGGGCAGATCTTCATTCTGAGGTAATGGGGGTGGGTGCTCCTTCCATGGACTGACTATCGACAGATTAGGCTATTACCACTGTGCTCTCCCTAGGAGCTAGATGCTAAGAGTTATGTAGGAATTCTGAATACATGTTCATTGCAATATATTGGGATTGTTCATCTTTTTCTCACTAACCATCACAATCCTAATTTTGGTATGCCTCATTATCCCAATAATTGCAGCTCACATATTTTAACATAGGTTGCAGTATTTTCAATAAATATATTGAATACCACCCTGTATCTCTTTATTGCCTATGTGTGAGTATGGGACCTTTTGCTAATCAGAGGAAGGGGGGGGATCTGTTCACTAGAGAGGTCAATAGAGTGTCATGTGCTAGGCTGCCACAAGTCACCTTTCCTTCTTGGGTTGAATGAGGTGCTGCTAACAATCCGGTAGGTTTGGGATGGCAGCTGCCAATGGGTGTGGGAATGACTCAGTCACCCACAAGTGGTGGTGCTGCTGCCCCGAATCCACAAGTCTTGTTAAAATAACAAGAGTACTACTACATGGTGTCACCAGCAATTGTTAGGCACTAATCACACATGTCACCTGAGTATATCTGTCTCAAACACAAAAAAGGTACCCTAAGCACCATTATACAGAGGTGTCCATAGTCTTAGGGAAAATCCTCCTCAGCTGAATAGGAAACACCTGGCTAGGCTGTGGGTTGTTCAAGCTTGAACCTTAAAAGGATTTCCCCTGTTGGTGTTCCCATCTCTGCTACCTACTGTTTAACATGGCACAACCAGTAAATATCAGACAAAACTATAGCCAACCAGTCACACAGTTTCTTTTAGCTAATTGCTTAACAAATGAGGGTGGGGAAGTTGCATTCGTCGTATTAGCACACAACGCATACAGAACAGAAATATTTTATTCTTGGGTCACCTTTGCTGAAGTAAATGCAGACTCCAACACATTCCACACATATAAAATAACAAACGTACCTCAACAGTACAGAGCATACTAATATTTTAAAATACCTCTAATTTAGCAAGAACACCATGATGGTTTAATGGTGCCCTTCCATATGTAATATAACCTGTCAGGTTAAGTTTCTTAAGCAATGGCGGACCGACCCGGCCAACATTGGCTACATATACACCACATCCCAATGTTAAGGCTCTGCAAATAGCTGACATATGCACATTATACAACACGCTTGTAGCAATGTACTGCCCCAGAGAGGGCAGCTCCAGCTGTTAACTAAATAGCCCTTACAGGAATAAATCCACAAACAGTTGACTCCATTATGGGTAAAGCATCCACAAAGTGGAGAAGATTCCGTTTTGGGTTGCACAAAAAAATAATCAGCTGGAAGCAGTGTTTCCCAATGCGGGATTCCAAGATAAACATAGAATTCTCCCAATGTGCTTGCCATTTAGAATGGTTCCCTCAATAGAGGCTTGTGCCACTTGGGCAAAACCTGCGCTGCAATATATACCATCACGCCTGATACCCTGATACTTGCAAACTTACTGTAAGTGTTAAAAAAATTCAAAACGAACACAGGGCAGCCCCAGCTCTGGATTTGGAGATGAAACTGATGCACAGCTTTGACACAGTGCCCTCAATTATAATAAGTAACAATAAAGGGGAAGCAGCGTACTGGCAACTCGCCAGCAGCTCCGAGAGGTTCCTCAGTGGGACCAGGAGGGCAAGCTGCCAAAGATTATTTCTGAAACCTGTACTAGTATGGGCCGGGATAGGCTTGGGCCAGACCAACTAAACCTCAATAACAGAGTACTTCCACTAAGGAAAGTATTAAGCAAGTACAAGAGGGCTCTAAAAAACGCTGGAATAAACAAAAACCAAAGAAAAATAGAAGTCAAAGAGGAGCTCTCTGCCAGGGGAGACCTAAAAAAAAATATGTAATCTCAGAAATAGAGACACTGTAAAAACTTCCAATAGACACCAATATACTGACATGTGCCCATCTCATTCCTTCCAGGACACACTGGATAAACAGAGTGACAGAGTGGGATGGTCAAAACATCGAAGCAACTGCATCAAGCCAAAAAAGGACAACGTTCTTCAGAAATTTATGTTAAAAAGGAGGAAAAAGCTCCTCAACAAAAGCCCCAGATTAAAAAGAAGAAGGTGGCAGTGATATCAATTAAGGATGCCACTAATATTGAGAAGGTTGTTGAAGAACAGGACGTGGGTAGGGACTCTGTTAGACAGCGTGGCAGAGGTCACAATATGTTGCTAGAATCTTACAGATCCTTTGGATGTGACAGTAACTAATGACCTTCTAGATGTCAAGACTGCAGACAGGCGCGTCTTCCCACCCGACACAGTCTTAAATTAAACATTCAAATTGAGGAAGACATAGAGTGCACATTTGTCTGCAAGCTCCCACAAGGGGAAGATGTAAGTTTACCTTTTTTCTCAGTCCTAGTTCCAGATGTTGAAAAGGAAGCCTACAATGCTGATTAGGCTTTGGCGCAGGCTTCCCTGCTGTACCACAACCATATAGTCTGGGATAAAGATTCCCCCTACCACGTAATTCCAATTAGATCTACACCCCAGAACCAGCCTCAATATCCCACTAAACATGAAGCTAAAGCATCTCTGAAAGAAATTCTCACACAACTGGAGTCCCAGGGTGTAATCAACCCCTATGTCCCTGCAGTGAATAACCTGTTATTCCCTGTATCAAAACCAGACCATTCATATAGAATAGTCTTAGATTATAGACATTTAAACAGTCGCACATGCACATTTGCAATACAAAATGTACACAGCACAGCACTAACAAGCAATTTAATGCCACATGTACAAAGATTCTGTTTTGAGACTCTCAAACTGCGAGTCGCAAAACCGGATATACAACAGTGTACTTAACACTGTTTGAGATTCCCAATGAGGGTCGCAAATGACATACCTCATGAACATTCATGAGGTAGGTCACAATTTGCGACGCCATTGGGAATGGCCGCCCTCAAAGGGATGGTGGCCTGCTGGAGACAGCAGACCACCATGTCTGTGACTGTCTTTAAATAATGCAGTTTTATTTTTTTAATGCAGGCTGTTTTCCTTAAAGGAAAACAAGATGCGTTTCAAAATCAAATATGAAAAGTTTTCTTTTAATTTTTTCAGAGCAGGCAGTGGTCCAGGACAGGCAGTGGTCCGTTGGACCACTGCCTGCTCTGAAAAAATACTTTTGCTGCCATTCACAAAGGGGAAGGGGTCCAAGAGGGACCCCTTCCCATTTGTGAATGGGTTAGCACCAGTTTGAAACTGGTGCTAACTGCGATTGTTTTGCGACCGCATTCGCGGTCACAAAACAATCATACATACCATTTGGATTTGGTATTAGGAATGGACGCCCTTGACTCACCCCTTCCTAATACCGAATCACAAAACCCAAACTGCAGTTCGGTAACAAGTTACTGAATCACAGTTTGGGCTTTGTACATCCCATAAAGCATTGTTCAAGTCACAAAAGGGCCGATTCTGTGAATTGGCCCCTTTGCGATTTGAAAAATGCTTCGTACATCTGGCCCATAATGCAGTAAAAGTACAATACAACCTTGGAGATTTCCAATTTTTGTTTTCTGTCAAAATCTAGCACATGAAAGTCACGATCTTAGAACCTTCAGAACACTTGCCTCTTAGTGGCAAATTTGCTGTATGTCACAAGGGTATTTGAACAGCCCTGGGTTGTTTTCTGCCTTTTCAAGATACTGACCCTGACGCCTTGTCCTATGTGGATGACATCTATCTCACAGATGACAACCTCAATATACATTTAGCCAGGGCGGATCGTATTGTCTTAGGATACAGCCCAATGCTACAGATGTAATTTTAAGAAAACAGAAATAGCTTTTTTCAGTGTCCTATTTCTAGGATACAAATTATCAGATGAATGCAAGAGCCTGGCTCCACATTTTCTAGAAAAATGCGCTCAATTACAATGTCAAACACCATCAAGAAACTGCAGTCATTGCTGGGGTGCTTCAACTTTGGCAGAACATGCATTTCAGATAATGCCCAACACATAAAACATCTTTATGATCTGATTCTTCCTGACTTTTTAAGTAAACATTGTATATTAGAACACACACACATTCTCAGAGGACTACAACAAGACATGCTAGAAGCACAATGACACACATTTGATAATAAAACAAATTTGGTCATCAGAATAATTGCTGGTGCATCAGGTTTACCTTCAGCACATTCAATTACGGTAACCCACTACCCATAGCATACATATCACATTTGTTCTCCAATGCAGAGCAATGTTTTGCACCAACAAAAAAAATACTGACTGCTGTTCAGATGGCTGTCATTAAGAAGAGGCCACTTGTCCAAGTCAAATGCATTATTGTCATCAGCCCGGTGCCTGCCGTTGGTGCAGTCACCAAAGCTAGCTTTCCAAATGCTAAAGCATTACATCCGCATTGGATACCGTGGGCAACCTCCCTGACTGCCACTGATGTCGACTATGTCATCCACCCAAAATTACATACTCAAGACTTCCTCCAATATGTGTTTGAATACCTCGCGCCCACTAACATCTTATCTCTTGACCAATACCAAGCCCTCATTTATACTGATGGTTCAGCACAGTTAGCTGTTGGTAGCAAACACCAATACTACACTGCTTGTGCTGCTATTAGAGGGGTAATGAGGGATGGTACATTCCACCCTCAAAATACCTACACACAGACCCTAGAGGACTGTACGGCTCAGGTTGCAGAGCTTAAAGCTCTGGTCCTGGCACTGGAACATACAGATCCTGAATATTCAATAATGATTCTGTGTGATTCATATTGCTGTGTCCAGTCCTACAATGATTACTTACATAATTGGCACCTGAAAGCATTCAGGGATTCCAAGGGGAACACCATCGAACACAAAAACCTGTGGGGGAGGGCTGTTTTTGTTAAAGACAGGCTACCGGAAGCTCATGTCGTACATACATTGGGCAATCAACGTGTAGGAGTACACATTGTAGGAAACAGTTCTGCTGACGAAGCTGCCAAATCTGCAGCAGCTACGGCTTTTGGTGCAATTACTCATTCTCATATGAGATTGGATGATGAGGTGCTGGCTGCTGTGAAAACTTCGGCTGGCGGCAAGCCTTTACCAAAAGCATAGCTAGCAAAATATTCCTACCATTTCAATGCCCAAAACATTGCATTTGCAACAATACCAGGGGTGGAAGATCATGTGATCCCCAACGAAGCTCAGAGATTAGATCTCAATAGAGCAGCGCATGAGAGTGTTGCATCTGCCCATGCAAGTGTGGCAGCTACTATTTTACTGCCACAAAAACCTATTGGTGGCCAGGTCTATACAAGCAGACCAAACAGTATGTCCTTTGCTGTGACATTTGCCAACAAATTAAAGGGTTCACCATCAAAAGCTCACCGCAAGTACCCCTCCTAGTGTCCAACAAACCACTACAATGTGTGTACCTGGACCACTGCAGTCCTTTACAACCTGATGGTGCATATAAATATATTTTAGTTGATGTTGACTCATGTTCTGGGTTCCTGTGGGTATGGCCACAATGATCAGTTGACGCCTAAACTGTTATCAAAGATTTGCAAGTCTTTATTGGGACATGTGCGGTTGCAGTATTCCACTCAGACCAGGGCCCTGCTTTTGCCTCAAGGGCATTCAGGGACATCATGGGAACGATGGGTGTTCAACTCTATAACTCCTCTCCCTACCATACCGAGGGTAATTTGGTCATGAAGAGGAAGAACCGAAACTTAAAGCAATCCTTAACAACAAGGGTATTAGGTTCTGGCCGTAGTTGGCTTTGTCACCTATATGAGGTCTAGACAGCATTAAATAATGTTCTCAGAAGGCCCTTGGGAGGAGGCACCCCTTACGTGGTCCTAGTTGGCATGTCTATATATGTTCCAGATCTAGATGGCCCTGAAGCAGAGGTGGCAGAGGCACTATTTGACATAAATGAATGTGTCACTGTTTTTCAGGAAATACGGCAAGTCCGTGATGAAAATGTATCTACCTATGCAGTGACCTTGGGAATGACGGATTTGCCAGCAACCTCAACGGGCTGGATTCCTAAAGTTGGAGATTTAGTTCAAGAAAAGATTTCTGTCAAAAAGGAAGTTGGCCCATCCTGAAGAGCACTGGTTCCAGTCCTGGGAATATACAGTACCAGAACTGTTATTCTTCCACTGCTGCCTGGTTCTAACGAAAAGTGATTTGTTTCAATTGACAATTTCAAATTGCACCTTGTGGCCGATCCTGAGCAGTAGACCATGAGGATTATTGGATAGTTCCCCTTCCCCTCTCACTACCCCATGGGAAGTACCTCTTCAAGCACTCAACAATTCATTTACAAGGGCCAATGCTACAATTGTCTCCCTGGGGTTGGGGAGGGCAGCGAATGAGCTTCTGCTAATTCCTGTCACCACTTCCTAAACAAGAAATGTAGAAACTGTGGATCTGTACTATTCCAGTTCAACACAAACAGATACTGTCATTGTTAGGAATGGGGTCTCATGTTGGCAGTCGGTTTGCACCCTGTCCAAGTAGGGACTCTCACTCAAGTCAGAATAAGGGAGATACCCACTCAGATAACCCATGCTCACCCCCTTGGTAGCTTGGCACGAGCAGTCAGGCTTAACTCAGAAGCAATGTGTAAAGCATTTTCACATAACACACAGTAACACAGTAAAAGCACTACAAAAGGACACCACACCAGTTTTAGAAAAATAGTCAATATTTATCTATATAAAACAAGGCCAAATACGATAAAAATCCAACATACAGTAATAAAGGTATGAATTTTGTAAGAATTAACTTAAAAATACAGTTCCTTGAAGTCGATAGCTCTACCTAGGGCTATAACGGCGTCGTGATCAACAAAACCAACAGTTCAGGCCTGCCGTAGTGTCGCGGGCCAGCTATGGTGTCAGGAAAACCCGCAAACAGTATGTTTGGAATTGGAGGGTGTTGTGCTCCTCACGATGAGACCCGGAGAGCAGCGTCAATAGCATCATGGTGTCGCTTCCAGAGTCGGTGCAGGGGTCATCAGGCCCTTGAAGTCACACGCATTGCAGATCGAACTCCGGGCTTATGAAGTCAGGAGCGCTGGTTGGGATAGCATCGGGGTTGCGGTGCGAAGTTGTATGATGCACCGTGTGATGCCCACAGGTCACGGTGGAGGCAGTGGTTCGGTGATGGCATTCTACCAGGGTCGGTGAGACCAGGGCTGCGGTGTGAAGCAGGGCAGTGAGACAAGCAGCGTCACCAGGCCATCATTGCTGAAGCGCTGTCGTCGGTAGTCCCAAGTCAAAGGTGGAGCGCAGATGGGTTCCGTGCGGCGTTCACGGGTCGCAATGCAGACAGGGACACCTGTTGACGGGTCTGGAGTCTATGGTACTGGCGATGGTCTGCTGCAGTGCGGGATGGGGAGGTGCTTCATGTTCCCCACTAGTGGTGTCCACAGGCCACGGTGTAGGCAGCGGCACCGGTGTCAGCAGGAGCGGCAGCGCCAGAGTGCGGAGCCCACAGGTCACGGTGCAAGCAGCGGATCGGTGGAGGTGTCAGATGGCAGCGTCGGTGAGCCCAGGGTTGCGGTGCAACGTGGGGCAGTGCTATTCCGTTCGATGTCGGTAGGTCACGGTTCAGGCCAGCAGAGGTCCTTGGCGGCGGCGCTGGGGTTTTTCTTGAAGAGCATAAAACACACAGTTCCCAGAGCTGTAGGCAGATGAAACCGAAGTCTTTGAAATCCCTGAGACTTCCAATAGGAGGCAAACTCTACTCCAAACCTCTGGAGAACTTTCTCAAGCAGGATTCACAGCAAGGTTCACCCTTTGCTCTCTTTTAAGGCAGAAACAGCAACTGCACGCCAACCCAACAAAGCAACACAGCAAAGGGGCAGTACTCCTCCTCCAGCTCTTCACCTCTTCTCATTGGCAGAGGTTCCTCTTGATTCCAGAAAGATTCTAAAATTCTGGGGTTTGGGTCCAATAACTATTCCCCTTTCTGCCTTTGAGGTTGCCCAACTTCAAAGGAATATCTCTGTTGTTAACAAGATCCTGCCTTGCCCAGGCCAGGCCACAGACACCTACCAGGGGGTTGGAGACTGCATTATGTGAGGGCAGGCACAGTCCTTTCAGGTGTGAGTGACCACTTCTCCCTCCACACTAGCTCAGAAGGCTCATCAGGATATGCAGGCGGCTACATCCCAGCTCTCTTTGTGTCACTGTCTACAGGAGAGGTGTAAACACCCCAACTGTCAAACTGACCCAGACAGGGAATCCACAAACAGGCAGAATCACAGGATGGTTTATGCAAGAAAATGCCTATTTTCTAAAAGTGTAATTTTCAAACTAACAATCTAAAAACCAACTTCACTAAAAGATGTATTTTTAAATTGTTAGTTCAGATGCCCCAAACTCTGTATTTCTATGTGCTCGCAAAGAGAATCTTCACTTTAAAGTTATTTAAAGGCAGCTCCCATGTCAACCCATGAGAGAGATAGGCCTTGCAACAGTGAGGACTGAATTTAGCAGTATTTCACTGTTAGGACATTTAACACACATCAGTACATGTCCCACCTTTAACATACAGTGCACCCTGCCCCTGGGGCTACCTAGAGCCTACCTTAGGGGTGCCAAGTGAAGGTTCAGGCCTGGCAAGTGGGTACACTTGCCAAGTCAAATTGGCAGTTTAAAACTGCACCTACAGACACTGTAGTGGCAGGTCTGAGCCATGTGTACAGGCTACTCATGTGGGTGGCACAATCAGTGCTGCAGGCCCACTAGTAGCATTTGATTTACAGGCCCTAGGCACCGTTAGTACACTTTACTAGGGACTTGCCAATAAATCAAATTTGCCAATCATGGATGAACCAATAAACCATACCATTTAGATAGGGAGTATGTGCACTTTATCACTGATTAGCAGTGGTAAAGTGCGCAGACACAATAAACCAGCTAAAACAGAGTCCAGTATACCATAAAAACAGGAGGTCAGAAGGCAAAAAGACAAGGGAGACACACCAAAAAGCTGCCAGGTCTTACAATTGTTTATAATTAACCACCAGCATTAGGTCCATCTACCAGTTCTGCACCAGCTTCTATTTTTGCACAAACTACTTCTGGTTATTTTGTCGACATGGATGACTTTTCATCAAATTCTTCTGCTTCTGCAATTGCACCAGTCTCAAAGACTTGTAAGTTGTATGACTGGCTTGAAAATAACTATCTGGTTCATCCAATGTACTATCTATGGATATTATTGACATTGCTTGCCTTTGCAGTCTGGATTGTTTTCGTCATTGCTTTCTTTTTGTTGAACGCTCTGCTGTTGAACTGTTGGATGAGGTTTTGTCACCTTACCCTTCTTCCCATAAGGTCCAAAGAGACTTGCCTCAAGTGAATATTTCAGCTGTTCTGATTCCAGATGGGATTGTTTGGAATAAAAGTTCCATTCAATATATTTGGCCCAACTGAGGTCATTCAAATTCCATATGTGTTTAAAGTTTCTGTTAGTGAGGTAATTACCTTTGGAGTTGTTTCTGATGACTAGGATATTCTGACCTTGGATACTACACTGTATTTGAAACTGAAAATGTTTACATGAACACTGCGCTTCTGGGGAAATGTTCTGTTATCACCATTACAGACTTTACTTTCTGCTACGAACTAGTGAACCTAGATCAGTTTTTGATTATGCACAATGGGAGGCATTGTTCAACTCCACCAGTGGAGAGTTCATCAACACATGTAGAAAAGTTTGCATATTTTACTTGACACGATGCTAAAAATGCAGAATCTTACTATTTTAAATTGCCTTCCTCGAAAATGAGAAAGATATTGCTAACAACTAAAAAAATATTGTATTTGTTTCCCTGCTTGCTCTTGAAGGCTATGAGTTTTGGAAAAACAAGATTGATTTCAAAAGTATATGGGGAACAAATAATTGGCAAATACAGAGTAGGGAAGCTTTATTCAGGGCATACCTTATTCCTGTGCAAATGATATTTTGAATGAAACTGTCCAGTAAACGACTTGCCTGGGGTTAGCAAAGATGAAAGAACTAAATGCACCCAGTATCCCCAATCTAGCTAAATTTAAAAATTGACAGACATTTTTAAATGTCACTAAAGAACAGCACACTACTTGGATTTAGAACTGTACCTTTAATTCCTCACTTTCATATCCAGGCGGTTGTTATTGTGGTATGTAGACACAAATGGTTGTCAGGCACATTTTGTTAATTCCTCAGGGGGTTTCAGACAAAGCTGACCAGACCCTCACTACGTCACAGCTCAGTACTCGGGCATCATGCCAACATATAATGTGGGTAAACCTTGCCAACAATGGTTACGTTCCTAGACATTAGCAGCTGTCAAAGAACACCTTAGTCTCCTTGCAGAGGAATTTGAATCACAAGATTTCTTGTTATGTCCTAGAAAGCCATGCTCAAAACATTTTCTGTCTACCATATGCAATGAGATCTGGAAGCTTTTGGAGATGGAAGGTGCTGCACGTTTAAGGCAGATTGAAAAAAAAAATATGGAAAAGGCTTTAGCCGTTGTTGATAATGGTATGAATACCTTGTCCAACGGCATCTGAACCCTAAATAACTTTGGGGATGATTACCGCCCTGGCGGTTGGTGATAAAGTGGTGGTAATACCGCCAACAGGCTGGCGGTAAATACCGCCAAATTATGACTATGGCGGAAAGAGCTCAGACAGACAGCCGCTTTACCACACCGACCGCAAGGGCGGAATCAACAGGCACCATGGCAGTAACTGCCTACTGCCAGGCGGAAGACAATGTTCCACCCACTGTATTAAGACAGTCCAATCCGACACCTTTTCCGGGGCGGTACCAATGACATCAAAAGCCTGGCGGAAAAAGAGCACAGAAGTCAAAAGACTCACCAGTGGAGATTCAGGGAAGTAGCACGCCGCCATAGAGCCCGAGATGCATGTCTTCCCAATGTTCTTCTACGTGCTGCTCCACTACGAACACCAACGATGGCGAAGACGACCACGGCGAGTACAGCCACCTAGCACACAGGAGAGTGGGGGAGGAAAAAGAGAGTGACACACACACACGCAACACCCCCACCCACACCCCCAACACCATACACACAATCAGATGCAGTAACATAACATATTTACTCTGTACCCCCCAGGAATAATGCAAGGACAACTACAATAGATTAAAAATAGTGTAATAAGATATAATAGTAGCAATACGTGCATCCAAATCCAAAAGGATATACATATTTACAAATGTAGGGACACTGCCCAGTCCTCAATGTTCGTGGGCCACAGAGCCACATCACAAAGTCCAAGGCTCCACTTCACTCCTGCAACAACACGGAGAGAACACTGCAGGAGCATCAGGTCCAAAATAGGCAGGCACCTCAGGGGGACGGGGAATGGGGGGCACCTCAGCCGGAAGATGGTACAATGCCAGTGGTACTGGAGGGGGCAGCATGCCCTGTGCTTGGTCCTGGGGAGTGCATGCCACAGTCTCACAAGTGGGTGACTTGCCCACATGCTCTGGAAGGGGCAGCATGCCCAATACTCTGTCCTGGGGAGTGCAAGGCCACAGTCTCTCAAGTGGGTGACCTGCCCACTGGTTCTGGAGGGGGCATCGTGCCCTGTGATCTTCATCCCGGGGAGGATGGGGTGAGTGGATGGCATCTCCACTGGTTCTGGAGGGGGCATTGTGCCCTGTGATCTTCATCCCGGGGAGGATGGGGTTAGTGGATGGCATCTCCACTGGTTCTGGAGGGGGCATTGTGCCCTGTGATCTTCATCCCGGAGAGGATGGAGTGAGTGGATGGCATCTCCACTGGTTCTGGAGGGGGCATCGTGCCCTGTAATCTTCATCCTGGAGAGGATGGGGTGAGTGGATGGCATCTCCACTGGTTCCAGAGGGGGCATTGTGCCCTGTGATGCAGATCTTGAGGAGTGCAAGGTCACAGTCTTTCAGGTAGGTGTCATACCCACTGGATTTGCAGGGGGCAGGCTGCACAACAGCCCATGGACGCAGGTCTACAGAATGTCCGGCGGCAGTGACGGCTGTTCAGTGGTGGCAGTGGTGCTTCTGCTGCTGGTGGCTGTGGGGGGAGGCTCCAGCCTATTCCCTGCTACCTCGGACAGCTGCCCACTGGTGCTGCTGCTGCTGGTGGTGGTGCTGGTGGCGGTGCTGCTGGCTGAGTTGGTGGTGGTTGTGGGGGGAGGCTCCAGCCCATCCCCTGCAGCCTCGGACAGCTGCCCACTGTGCTGCTGGTGGTGGTGCTGGTGGTAGTGCTGCTGGTGGAGCTGGTGGTGGTTGAGGGGGGAAGATCCAGCCCATCCCCTGCAGCCTCGGACGGCTGCATCACCATGGTTGGTGGTGGGGTCTCCGACTGAGTCCCAGCACGAGGCCCCTTCTCCTTACTGCCTGCTGTTGCAGGCCCCTTGCTCTTCCTTCCAGCAGCTGGGGCTGGCTTCTTGCCCTTCCATCCTGCAGCACTTGGGGCTGGCTCCTTGCCCTTCCTTCCTGTAGCACTTGGGGCTGGCTCATTGCCCTTCCTTCCTGCAGCACTTGGGGCTGGCTCCTTGCCCTTCCTTCCTGCAGCACTTGGGGCTGGCTCCTTTCCCTTCCTTCCTCCAGCATTTGGGGCTGGCTCCTTGCCCTTCCTTCCTGAAGCACTTGGGGCTGGCTCCTTGCCCTTCATTCCTGCAGCACTTGGGGCAGGCACGCTTTCCATCTGGCTGGCTGGTGGCCGGGATCCTTTCCCACCTGGAGTTGCTGGGGACACTACTGTGCCCGTGGACTAGGTGGCTGAGGTGCTTGCCTGGGATTTGACCACCCTGGCCTGATGTGAAGGACGGGGGGAGGGTAGGGAAGAGGTCAATGGTGGAGAGGAAAAGCTTTTTAGGGACATTGGGGTGTGAAGAAGGAGAAGGTTTGGGAGTGGAGGAAGAGAGAGTGGTTGTAGGATGTGTCAGTCTGCTGTGTTTGGGTGCAGGTGCATGGGCTGGATGCTGTTGTGAGTTGGATGGCTGTTGGGTGTCTGACTGCTTGCTTTTGTGTACTTTGGGAGGAGGGGGTCACAGACACAGTGGGAGAGGACCAGGGGACGTGTGCATGGATGTGAGGATGATGACTGTCAGTGAGGTGTGTGTTCTGATAGGTGTGCTGGTGATGGGGGTAGTTGATGAGGATGTAGTGCATGCAGGTGTGAGTGGAAACACAACTGGGAGGGAGGTGGAGGACGAGGAGGAGGAGGACAGAGTGGAGCCAGTGGATGTTGGTATGCCTCCACCCGGATGGTGTTTGTGTGAGTGCCTGTGGGATGAAGTGTGGTGCTTGTGTTTCCCATGTCCACTCTTGTGTGTTGTACTGTGTGCATGCTCGTCTGCCTGTGTGCTTGGGATAGGTTGGGGTAAAGGGGAATGGGATTGGGTAGAGGAAGTTGGAGGGGGGAGGATGGAAACAGGGACAATGGCTGCTGTCAGAGAGGAGGCCAGAGCCTGGATTGATCTCTGTTGGCCCGCCAAGCCAGAAATGCATTAGTCTGTTGCATTTGGGCTGCCAGCCCCAGGTTGGCATTCACAGTGGTTGACTGCCCAACAGAGATGTATCGCAGGAGGTCAATAGCCTTCTCACTCAGGGCAGCAGGGCTAACTGGGGCAGGGCCTGAGGTGCCTGGGGCGAAGGAGATGCCCACCCGCCTGGGTGAGTGGTCACAGGGGTTGCTGGGAGGGTGTTGCTGGTACGGGGGTGGTTGTACCTGTAGTTGGGGTGGGCACAGGCTTGACCGCCACCACCAGGGAGCTTCCATCGGAGGAGGTCTCCATGTCTAAACTGTCCCCTCCAGTCTCCACTGTGGTGCTCCCCTCGCCCACAGTCCCACTGGTGCCCTCACTGTTGGTGAACTCGGCCGACTGGGTCCTGTGGGATGCAGCTCCCTCTGTCGCCGGTGCCACTGCTCCTCCACCAGATGATGCTAATGCACATAAGAACTGGATGACAAAACAAAAGGGGGGGGCTTAGACAAAGGATACACTTGGTCTATAGCGGCACCAACACCACTATTGGCGTACACAACACACTCAAACACAGGGAACAGCCCTACGCACTAGGCAATGCACTACCAGTTACTATGCTAGTCACCAGGCCATGGGTAGGGACACATACCGCCAACTGCAGCATACCTGAGACCCACACACACCTGCCCAGTAGTGGATGCCTACTAGCTAGGTTGGAGGAATTTCACATCAGATCCATGCCCACCATGGAACCTACTCAGCAGTGTAAGCCTGGCCTAGCGGCACCCACTGACAAACATCCCCCACCCAGATACCACCCTACCATGCATAAGTTGTGATGATGGACACTGTACTCAACCACTTGTGGCTGCTGTGATGCCCTCATGCACCCATCCAGCTTAGGATAGGCCACCACCAGTATGCAGGCCATCTGGGGGTTCAGGGTTCGACGGGCACCCCTTCCTCGTTGGGAGGCCATCCCCAGCTGGGCCTCCACCGTCTTCCGTGCCCAGAGTCTCAGGTCATTTCCGACAGTGGGTGCTCCGCCTGCCATAGACCCCCAGGGTCCGCACGTCCTTGACGATGGGACGGCATATACCCTTCTTTTGATGGGCGCTGACCTGCAGAGAAAATACACACAGGGAAAGGTATTAGTCAGACCGTACTGCCTGTTACACTCATGGCCCACCATGCCCCTTCCCATCCCCATTAGCACAGACATGGCCCAGCATACATGCTGCACAATGCCCAGTGCCCATCCATCAACCCCCCCACACGAGGCCTTCACACACAGCACTCCATGCATTCATGCCCCATGCATAGTACTCACAGTGTACTCACCTGTTGGTCTGGAGGCCCATACAGCAGTCGGTACTGGGGTAGGACCCAATCCACTAATCGCTCCAACTCCGCCGAGGTGAAGGCAGGGGCCCTTTCCCCAGTCACACACACCATGGTAGGTTCCAGACACAGGCCACACAACACATACAGTGTAGGTCCTCTCCTGTTGAAGGTCAGGTAGCAAGTGAGTGAACAGATAGAAAATGGCAGTCACGTCCGCAGCAGTGCGTACCGTCACTGCCGGCGTACATCACCATTGGCCACTGTACCGCATAGGGCCCAATGATAACCAATGAGGAGTTGCACGGCGGTTCCCAGCCACCTCCTGCAACAGCGCACAACGTCAGCAGAATTACCTAATTTCCACCCGTCACTCCATACTGGACAGGCGGATGCCATTTTAGGGGGAGGCCATGGATCCTAACTGCATCACATTTCACTATTTCACATTCTGGACATATGTCACCAAAAAATTGTAACAATCACTATTAGCATTGAACTGAAGTGGTTACAATGTGCGGATAATGCCCAGCGGCGCTGCGGATGAATAGGAAATGGAGACATCACCCGTGTACAGACCCCTGGTGGACTTGGCAACAATGGAGGACAAGCACATTATCCTCACCTACAGACTTGACAGGGTCACAATCACAGAGCTGTGTACCCAATTGGAGCCTGACCTGATATCTGCTATCCGTCACCCCACTGGGATCACCCCTCTTGTGCAAGTTCTATCAGTGCTCTATTTTTTTGCCAACGGGTTCTTTTCAAGTGACAGTGGGCTTGGCAGCAGGAATGTCACAGCCAGTGTTCTCTTTAGTGCTGACCAGAGTGTTGTCTGTCCTGATTAAACACGTGCAGCTACATTGTTTTCCCCCAAGTGGAGGATTTGGCCACAGTGAAGGCTGACTTCTATGCAATGGGACATGTCCCCAACATCATTGGTGCGATTGATGGGACAGATATTGCATTTGTCCCCACCGGCAAAATGAACAGGTCTTCAGAAATCATAAAAGTTTTCACTCTATGAATGTGCAGGTTGTGTGTTTGGCGGACCAGTATATCTCCCATGTCAATGCTAAGTATCCAGGCTCGGTGCATTATGCTTTTATCCTGAGGAATAGCAGCATCCCAAATGTGATGGCCCAACTCCAGAGGCACAGGGTGTGGCTAATAGGTGAGACCTGGTTCCCACCCATGGGATGTTGGTGTATGGGTATGGTGTGGGCCATAAGGATTAGTGTTTGGCTAACAGTTGTCCCTCGATATTTGGAGGTGACTCTGGTTACCCCAACCTCTCATGGCTACTGACCCCTGTAAGAAATCCCAGGACAAGGGCAGAGGAACGTTACAATGAGGCACATGGGCGAACAAGAAGGTTTATTGAACATACATTCGGTCTCCTGAAGGCGAGGTTTTGGTGCCTCCATCTAACAGGTGGATCCCTGTGCTACTCACCCAAGAAGGTCTGCCAGATCATCGTGGCATGCTGCATGTTGCACAACCTTGCCTTGATACGGCATGTGCCTTTTCTGCAGGAGGAGGAGGCTGGAGATGGCCATGTGGCAGCAGTGGACCCTGTGGACTGTAAAGATGAGGAGGCAGAGGATGAGGACAACAGAAGTGTAGGCATTCATCAATACTTTCAATGACACACAGGTAAGACAGTGTTATTTCACATTTCATTGACAGTTTGAAGTGTGACATTGTCAATGGCAGGCTGTGAATTCCTACTTCTATGCCCACTCACTGTACCCATTGGCATCTCTTTTTGCAGATGTTGGTGCCCCACTATTGCTCCTGGTGTGTTCACTTCAGGCAACTACAGGACTTTCTTATGTAAACATTACTGTACAGTTGAATTGCAATTTATGAACCGAGGTAGAGGGCTGTTCAGTGTTCTGGCTAGTGTGAAGGGCTCGCTGGTATGCCACTGCCTCCCTCATACTGTCGGCAATGTCTGCCAGCACCCCTGCAATGGAGACCAGGGCAGTGTTAATGGACTTCAAGTCCTCCCTGATCCCCAGGTACTGTCCCTCCTGCAGCTGCATGTTCTCCTGCATCTTGTGCAGGATTTGGCCCAGCGTATCCTGGGAATGTTGGGATGCGGTGAGTGCCTCCTGGAGAGTCGGTTCCCGGGGCCTGTCCTCCCCCTGGCACACAGCAGTCCTCCCAGCTTCCCTGTTGTCCTGTGCCTCTGTCCCCTGAACCATGTGCCCACTGCCACTGACCCCAGGTCCCTGATTGTCCTGGGTTTGTGGTGTGCCCTGGGGTCCCTGTAGTGTTGAACATACTGCGGATTGACATTTCCTGGGGACAGAGGCATGGGCCCGCTGGGTAGGTGCAGTGGTTGTGTTTCCTGAGGGGGGAGGCTCTGTGGTGGTGTGAGACTGTGGCTGGGTAACCGACTGTCCAGAGGTCCCTGGTGGGCCGGTTGGTCATCCAAATCCATGCGACCAGGGCTGCTGTCATCACTGTGGGCCTCTTCTGTAGGGGAACTGGATGTTGCTGGCACCTCTTCTCCAGTGACATTGGCTGGGGTACCTGTGGGGATGTAAATGCAGTGTTATTGTTTCTGTGTGTGACATATTGTACATGGGTGGGTTGCTCTCTATGGTTGTTATTGCCTAGCAGATTTGCCTTGTGTGAGTTGTTATTTGGTGGGCTAGCTGATTGTCTCTAGTGTCCATGCTGGTCTGTGAGTTGCATCCATGCATTGGTGGTGCATGCAGGGCTAGGCATTGGGATGAGTGGGTTGTGATAGTGGGGTGTGTGGGAGGTGGTGGAGTGATGGGAGTGAGGGTAAGGGTGGGGGTATATGATGGCATGCAGGTAGGGGGGTGATAGTAATAGAGAGTTGACTTAACAGAGTCCAGTCCTCCTGCTACTTCTGCCAGGCCCCCAGGATGCAGTATTGCCAAGACTTGCTCCTCCCATGCTGTTAGTTGTGGGGGAGGAGGTGGGGGTCCACCGCCATTCCTCTGTACAGCGAGTTGGTGTCTTGCTGCAATGGAACGTACCCTCCCCCGTAGGTCATTCTACCTCTTCCTTATCTCATCCCTTGTTCTTGGGTGCTGCCCCACGAGGTTGACCCTGTCCACGATTCTCTGCCATAGCTCCATCTTCCTAGCAATGGATATCTGCTGCACCTGTGCTCCAAAGAACTGTGGCTCTACCCGGATGATTTCCTTCACCATGACCCTTAGCTCCTCCTCAGAGAATCTGGGGTGTTGTTGTGGTGCTATGAGTGTAGTGTGAGTGGTGTGGGTCTGTAGGGTGATGTGTTGGGATGTGTGAAGGTGTGTGGGTGGTGTATGGGTGATGGTGGTATGTGGCTCTGGTTGTGTGAGTGCTCTTGCTGTCTCTCTCTGCTGGCAATTATTGGTATTCGTAAAGGGTTGTGGGTAATGTGTGTGTGTGTTTTATAGTGGTGTGGGTGTGTGGGTGTGGTGTGTATGGGTGTCAGGTGTGTGTAGTTTGAATTAACCAATGTGGTGTTGTTTTGTTTGAGTGTGTGTATTTTGAGCGCAGCTGTATGTGCCGCCAATGGTTTACTGCCATTGAATGTCCACCGTGGTAATTCGTGGGTCATAATGTTGTGGGTGTTGTTCTGTTGGCGTGACGGTGTGGGATTGGATACCCCCAGTTTATCACTGACCTTTGGACTGGCGAATTTGTGTGTGTGGCTGAATAGTGACAGATTGGTGTGTGTGTCATAATATGGTTAGCAGCTATCCGCGGCGACGGCGGTATGTTGGCGGCAGTCAGCATGGCAGTAAGTGAGATTTACCGCCAATGTCATAATGAAGGCCATTGTGTCTTTTTCAATAGATATTATTCAGAATGACATATCCTTTTTACATCACAGACAAAGTCAATTGAGGTCCATTATGCAGCTAGGTCGGACGTTTCAGGTTCTAAAAAGTGGCCGCGTACCCTGGCAGCACATTAACTCTGAGTTATTTGCTGCATTTAATTTGACTAGTTAACAACAGCTAATAGGTTAAAAAGAAACAAGTTACATCATGCTTAGTATTGAGAAACTGGAAAAGTCGCCTTTCACTGTAGCAGAAATTTCCTCTGCAGTATGGCTCATCCATGGGGTGATAAATCTGCTCATTTCAGTTTGCAGACTACTTAAAACATTTTGAAGTTGACAGATTTGAATGGCTAGGGGACAGTTATATCCGCTAGGTGTGGGAGTTGTCTTTCGGTTACAAATGTCTGAACAGCGAAAGGGAGGTCTTTTTTAAGTGGAAGTGAATGTGAGATAACTGTTAGTCATTCTATGATTTGTAAGCGGGTGTCCTTGCACGTGGCTGTATTGAATTTGGCTTGCTATCTGAAGGGTACTCCCACCTCTTTAATTCAGTCAGTGTTCCAGATACTTTTTGTTAGAAATGGGGGTCTGTGATTGGTGGTCAGTTTGCACTCTCTCCAAGCAAGGACCCTCACTCTAGTCAGGGTTTGGGAGATACACACCTAGGATAACCCCTGCTCATCCCCTTGGTAGCTTGACACAGGTCAGGCTTATTTCAGAGGCAAGGTTTAAAGTATTAGTGCTAACACACACAGTAACACAGTGAAAACACCACAAAGGACTCCACACCAGTTTAGCCAAATAGCCAATATTTATCTAAATCAAACAAGATCAAAACAACAAAAATCAAACATACACAAGCAAAGATATGAATTTTTAAAGTAAAAAGAGTCAATTTATAGAAATCAATGGATGCATTGTTTTAGCACAAAGTACCTGGTATGCATGAAAAATAATGCTGCACGGGGGAGCGTGCATTGGTAAAGCAAGCAATGCATCAGTTCTGTCCATGCAAGTAAGGCTGTGCGTCAATTCTTTCTCTGCCGGGCAAGCGATGTATCAGTTTCCAGACCAGCAGCCTCGCGTCTGTGCGGTGGTGTTGGAGATTTTGACACCCAAGGTCGATGCGTGGAACTCATTCCAGGGGGTGGAGACTGCATTGTTTGAGGACAGACACAACCCTTTCAGGTATAAGGGTCAGCTCCTCCCTCCCACTGTATCCCAGGAGACTCATCAGGATATGCAGTCCACTCCTCAGCTCCCTTTGTGTCACTGTATAGAGGGAATCAACAAATAGTCCAACTGTCAGTCTGACCCAGACGTGGATTCCACAGCCAGGCAGAGGCACAGAATGGTTAAGCAAAAAAATGCCCTCTTTCTAAAAGTGGCTTTTTCAAACAGATAAACTAAAAACCAACTCTACCAAAACTTGTATTTTTTAAATTGTGAGTTCATATACCCCAAACTCTCTATCTGCTCCCAATGGGAAACTGCACTTAAAATATATTTAAAGGCAGCCCCCATGTTAACCAATGGGAGAGATAGGCCTTGCAATAGGTACAACTGCATTTGGCAGTATTTGACTATTACAGCATGTAAAACACACCAGTAAATGTCCTACTCTTTAAATACACTGCACCTTGCCCATTTGGCCACCTAGGACCTACCTTAGGGGTAAACTATATGTGGTGAAAGGGACAGTTTTGGCCTGGCAAGTGGGTACACTTACCAGGTCGAACTGGCAGTGCAAAACTGCACACACAGACACTGCAGTGGCAGGTCTGAGACAAGTTTACAGGGCTACTCCTGTGTATGGCACAGTCAGTGCTGCAGACCCATTAGTAGCATTTGATTTACAGGCCCTGGACACCTCTAGTGCACTTTACTAGGAACTTATTAGCAAATCAAATATGCCAATCAGGGATAACCAATCATTATCAAAATTTATACTTGCACTTTAGCACTAGTCAGTAGTGGTAAACTCCCCAGAGTATGAAAAACCAGCAAAGACATTGTCCAGCACACAGTCAAAAACACAGGAAGCAGAGGCAAAAAGACAGGGGAAACTACACCAAAGATGCAGGTCTAAAACTTTTCAATGGAAGCTATATTGTGCTGAATGATCAAAGCTGCTGTGGAGTGAAACCTGGAACTGCCTATGTAATTTCAGTTTCCCAAATCTTTACGTTTTGCAGCCATGTGTTACTTCCCCCCCACAAAAGAGATAAAAGTAGCAGAATTGTGGCTGCACATTGCTACTTCCAATGCATATTTTGACAAGCTGAGCGATCTAAAGGCATTATTGTTTCAAAAATATGTGGCTCTGACATCAGCCAGAGAGACCTATGCTCTGCATTTAGCAAGGTCATTAGTGGAGATACTGTCCCTATTAAATACCAACTTACACAAACGCTTAGGAGAATTTGTGAGCAGGATTTTTAACACATCTAATGCTGAGGGGATTGTACACCTTTTTAAGGCTGTTGGGTCTGAATTTAAAAGCATGTTCAAGGCAGTATTTGGAGTCATTCCTTCAGCCATTCATTCACTCTTTTCAAGTGCCGTTGGTGGATTCCCAATAACTTTGGCATTGATCGGGGGTATTCTGCTGCTGCTATTTTTGATATGTGGTGGCTGTCCCATCTCAGCAAAGCGGAGTAATGGAGCTCCCACCAGCCCAGTTGTGTCATGATCGCATGATGCAATACTTCAGAACTTCCTTGCAGGAGGAACTGAAACTGAATTGGTCACTGACATTCCGACCGGTCCTGACTTCGAGTGTGCACCGCAAGTGTGTCTTGCAGGACAGCCTGTGCCTTCTTTGGACACAGATCTGTTAATGTTCTTGATGAGGGTTCATTCATGGACATGCCCACTGAGACTTCGGTCAATATGCAAGGCATCTTATGAGCCACCACTTGTGGATTGGCTGGCCCCATCAACATCAGGTGGAATGAGCGATACTGCCTCCTCAACCTGGGACTGAGGTTTCTGCATACTATTGATCCGTGGATCCTTCTACTAATGTGCTGGTTAATGTATCGCCTGCCAAAGTGAAGCCTTTGCCTGCTTCCACCTCCATTGCTGACATTGAAAATGTTCTGCAGGATCATAATTATTGTTGACATTTGACCAGTGGCATTTTAAAAAAATCCCAAACGTGTTTTCAAATTGTCTTTCAACTTTGGTTTTTCTATTGGCCTGCCTGGCTTGACAACTTCGACATTTTAATCTCTTTTTATGTATATTTGAAAATGCTTTTAGTTCTTTTAGTTTAGGGCAATTTTTAGTTATGTCTTTGGACTGGCACTCTTGCTCCGGCAATGGGGGGAGTGTCATGGCTTCATTTTTGTACCTATCTCGGGCACATATATTTTAGCTTACATTAAGCCTGCGACCTGTGCCCTTTTTCCCAGATAATATGCTCTATTATCATTTATTCATTTTAGACCAGCTTGCTTTTCAGTGGAGTGGTTTTATTTTTCCTAATCAACTGCTACTCTGCGAGAGCGTTGTTATTATTAATATGCACCACATTTCCCATCATGTTCCTAACCCAAGGCTGACGAGGAACAGTACGAGACCAACATAAGATAATGTTTGTATTGCCACCACAAGAGCATGCACAGTTTAACACCTAGTCACATGCCCGCATCAGTCCTATTTCTCAGAACAAAAACATGCTAGGTCAAAAGGAGGTTGAGAGGGGTCCTTCTGACCAGGATTTCCATCTATGCTGCATGCCATTTTTCAGCAAGACCTCAGCCTTGTCTTTGCAAGCCAGCTAAAGAGACAAAGGGCAGACCTTCATTCTAGGGTAATGGGGATGAATGCTCCTCTCATGGACTGACTATAGACAGATTGGGCTATTACTGCTGTGCTCTCGCTAGAAGTTAGATGCTAGACGTTAGGTAGGAATTCTAAATACATGTTCATTGCAATATGTTGGGATTGTTCATCTTTATCTGACTGTCACAATCTTAATTTTGTTATGCCTCATTATCCTACTAATTGCAGCTCATATATTTTATCATAGATTGCAGTCTTTTCCAAAAATATATTGAAAACCACCCTGCATCTCTTTATTGCCTGTGTGTGTGTGTACGAGACCTTTTGCTAATGAGAAAAAGGGGTGAGATCTGTTCACCGCGAGTTCCTGAGAAGTCACTAGTGTGTCATGCGATGGGCTGTCACAAGTTATCTTTCCTTCTTGGGTTGGGTGAGGTGCTGCTAGCAAGCCAGTAAAGCTGGGCCGACAGCTGCCAACTAATGTGGGAATGACTCAGTCACCCACAAGCGAAGGTGCTGCCTCTGCAAATCCAGCAGTCTTGTTTGAATAACGAGAGTCCTACGACAAAAACACACTGAGGGATCTCTTTGTGTCTAGGTCCGTCAGTGCAGGTAGGTAGATCTCAGTGGCAGATGGCAGGTTTAGGAGGGAGGGGGGCGGGCCGGAAGCACACAAACACTCATTCTTTCACACACACATGCACGCACATCCATTAACAACACTCGTAACATTCAAACATGCACGCACGCACCAAACATTAATTTTAAAAGATCACACACACACACAATCATTCTTCAACACACACACACGCATGCACGCACATCCATTAACAACACTCATAACATTCAAACATGCACGCACGTTAAAAGATCACACACATACCTTAGGTCAGCCAATGAGGGAAGGCAGCAGTCCCAGCCTCGTCACAGAGTGGGATGGGGTCAGTGAGACTGCTGACCCCACCCCACTCTGTGACGAAGTGTCACTGATTGATACTCGCCCTGGGTGCTTCAGGACTTAAACCTGAAGTGCCCAGGTTGAAGTCAATGGGTGACGCTTTCTTCGTCACCCAGGGGAGGGCCTCGAGGCACCTTAGCTGAGCCGAGGAGGTCACGCCCATAGGAGCTGTGACCTCCTCAGCCAAGCAAAGTTCAGCTCAGGCAGCCAGGAGTCTGCGCAAATCGCGCATGTCTGCTCCTGGCTGCCTGACCTGAACATGAAGAGTGTCTGTCAGGCTGACCTTTGTTCAGCCTGACAGACACTCTTCATGAGGGGCAAAAGGTGGGGGGGCATGGCCCCTCCGCCCGAAAGGACGGGCCGCGTCTGGTAGATCTGCAACAGTGGGTGGTTTAACAAATGCTGCAAGAAGGCCAAACACATCCCACTAACAGCAATTAAAGCAGGGAACTGTAGAGAGATTAGGGTAGCCGGAGCCACTTACAGGCGGGAACTAAAACATGCGAAAAGAGACTGGGACAGTAAACTATGGACAGTTCTACTCAAAGCTGCCCATAATAATGAACAAAGAAGTTTCTAGCCACTTGTTAGCAGCGGAAGTGGGAACTTACAATCGCCTACCAGGTCCTCAATACTCCTGTGTGTATGGAATGCCCATTTAGCAGTCTGTATTCCTGCCCTCTTGATAATGATCATTCCCTAGAGAGGCCTTGTCTGTCAGCTTTGAGGATGCAATCTGTATTTCATTAGAGTTTTCACTCACAGAAACCTTATCAGCAGTTAATGCACTTAAACAAGGAAAGACCCCTGGCTCGGGCAAAATCCCAGGGGACTTATACAAATCTAATATTAGCATCTCGGTTCTGAACATTAACACTGTCACCAACACAATTGATGCTGATGCACCAATATTTCGAACACAGAAGGGGTTGGTTATTTTGCCCATATTGAAAAAGAGAAGCCCCAGTGACCCATCCAACTTCCGTCCAATTAGCCTTCTGGATAACCTTCAAATGGTCTTCTGCAAGCGAATTTTGGATCGATTAGTGGACTGGATTGATGAGAATAATGCAATCTTAATTCTTCAAGCAGGATTCAGACCTCTAACTAGCTGGATTGTTCAAGTATTCAGATTTATGCAGATTAAGTGGAAGATTATGGATCTTAGAGGCGGAGATCTATTTGTGGCCTTTGCAGATCTCCATGCGTTTCAAGAGGGAAACTATGGGCTACTCTCCGGGAGATTATTGTCCCAAGGAACTACTAGGCATGAAAGGAACTAGGCCAGGATCAGGTATGGTATCAAGGGCTAATTAATGGTCCCGGCAATTGTTTGCAAGGGACTCTGGCAGGAATGCGTCCTGGTGCCTGCACTTTTTCTCCTGTACTGCATAGGATACCTAAGCAATTGTGTTAATTATTCCCCTTCATTAGCTGGACAAAAAATCCCTAGCCTGTTCTATGCTGACAATACCCTATTAGCCAAAACAATGGTCGAGCTTCAGAACTTAGTGAACAGTTTCTGTGCATTCTGCAAAGATTTTGGCTTGAAAGTTAATGCTGCCAAGACTAAGCTAATGGTGGATTCTACAAAGAAGAGGCTAAATGGAGTGGTCACATTGAACACCGAGACACTAGAAAGGATTTCTAAGATCAATTATCTACGTGGCGGACTCTGGATCATGGCTCCCTCAGATTACCAAAAGTTCTCACGTTACAAGCCACAGAGCAGGGGCCATTATTAGAATGGTAAAAAAAGCGCAGTGGTTCCCAGTTAATCTGTAGTTGATATTTATAAAGGGGAGGTTAATGGAGTGGCCCTGTATCGGGCAGAACTCTGGGGACAGTGCAATATGCGCACTTTAGGCATAAAGGAGAATAATTTCCTCAGAACTCTCCCCAGGGAGGTGAAGGGGACACCCTGTTGCCCCTAACTTAGACCTTGGGATCCATCCTGTTGCTTAGCTATATGTCTGGCCTTAGTGATGCTGTGCAGCTCAAGCAAGCAGAGCAGAAGATTGAGTGGTTAAAGACTCTGAGGAGATCTTGGACTGAGCTAGGATTAGCAGGGTTTTGGGAAGATCCAGTCTCTATCCCGATTAATGCTGCTTCAATGGTCAAACAGATACATTGGGAGAAGGCATGCTCCGCGATCAAACAGTCAAACTGTAGAGGAATGCTGACTAGATGCTTTTTAATGCAAAAAGTTGTATCTAAAGCCGATGACTTCCTTGGTTACATTAAACCAGCACGTGCCCGCACTTTGTTCCTTCAGTATGGGTTTGATATCCTCCATATTGCTCCGTTCACTGTTTACTGGGCTTCCTCTGTAAATGGCACTAAAACCTGCAAATTCTGTACCACTAATGAAGAAACAGAGGAACATCTACTCTTCTTTTGTCCTAAATGCGTTATGCCCAGACGTAGGTGGATTGGTCACCTATGTAGGAGTTTGACAATCACAGATCGAATCAATGCCTTAAGGATCTGCAAGAGTGTGTCCATCTCAGTGGTAGTGGTTTGAGTTTCTAAATTTCTATTTTGCAGCCTGGGCCATTAGACAAAATGAACTGCTGAAACTATAATGAAGCAAAGGGGTACTGTTACAATGGAATAATTTATTTCAATCTGTCAATAAACGTGAACTTGAACTTGCACTAATGTCATTATGCACCATGCATGGATTTTTAGTTTTTCTCTTATTCCGCGTTGTGGCTTTCTGCTTGGATGGGATGCGTGATGGGCCATCTTTCTCAACAGTAACTGTTGTAGGCTGATTGGATTCTGCATTGGGGGACCTTAGTTGAGTTTCGGTCAGTAGGGGAGGGTGGGTGATCAACTTTTGTTCTGCCTCTAAACAGTCCTCCACCAAATTTAGCTCAGTGGATATCGCCCCCATTGGCGAGGTGAAATAAGAGGTGACAGAGGGGGCCCTTGTCCCCCCCCCCCCCCTTTGTCCCCGAGAGACTATTCATCCCCATCAATATATAATTAACTCTCAGAGATGGTTAGAGAAAGAAGAGGGAAAGGCAGTCACACTCTGCGATTAGCCCACGTAGTCAAACCCCACAGAAAAACGGTGACCAACCTTGCTGGATATGATGATCCACTCAGAAAACTTAAAACAATAAGGCCACCACCAGGAATAAGAAGCCAAGAGACGTGGCCCAGCCTGGCCTTGTTCGGCTGTTGACAGGTGCAGACAGGTTCCACTCTTGGTAGAAGAAAAGCCTTTTTATGGATTGCTCGAATGGTGCTGTGGCGTTCTCCCGCCTCCTTCTCCCTGGCACCCAGGCAGTTCAGTACGTGGCTTGCAGTCTGCCCAGGGTCTCCTTGGCGTCCCACGCTGTGGGAGGGAAGAATCCTCTTTATGGAGTGCCAGACTAGCACAATGGCGCTCTCCCGTCTCCTCCTCCCAAGCAGCGCAGTATGGGGGTGTGGTCCTCCCCGAGTCTTCTTGGCATCTCACTCTGGGGGAGGGAAGCAGTCTCTTTATGGAGTGCCCGACTGGTGCTGTGACATTTTCTGGCCTCCCCCTCCCAGAGAACCAGGCAGTGGAGTATGGGGCTTTTAATCCGTCCGAGGCTCCTTGGTGTCCCATGCTGTTGGGGGGAAGCTGCCTCTTTATGGAGCTCCCAACTGGCGCTGTGGCTTTCTCCCAGCCAACCAGGCAGTGCAGTATGGAGCTTGCGAGTCTCCTTCGCTAAGGCATAATTAACATAAGGTTCTGACATTTTATCTAAAATTCACCAAAAGACAATCGACAAGAAGGTTTGAAAGGGAGGCCATGAAATGTTGAGCCAAAGGAACCACTTGTATTCTACCAAATATCTCTACTGAGAATAGGAGACATATTTGCACACACAATTCTAAAACACTGGGGAGTACTAGATGCCAGCAATGTTTCCTTTGAAGAAACACAAGATTTGTGTCTAACCATTTGGATTAAATATTTATCGCTCATAGTCACATCCCATTTACTAACTTCAGCAGGTTAAGCTGGGGATTTTGTCTGTAAAATAATAGTGCATGTGGGGGAATTGTAGTGCCCGTACATTTATGATATGCAAAACCGCTGAGCATGGAAAGTACAAACACACCATAATGACCAATACAGATTGCTATATTTTGAATGTTAAGTCATCAGATGCCAATGCAATCTCGACACAGATGAAAAACAAATAATTACCCAAACTGTGGCAGGATCCTTTGCAAAACACGTAACTCTACCCAGATTATCCTTATATTCAGAAGGACCAAAATGAAAATGACTTGAGATGGCATGTTACGGGGAGCAACCTGCCCACGTAAAGGTCATGGGTTAATCCAAGAGGATTGACATCTTCACTATGTCTGCACTGGACGTAATGAAATGATAAAATGGAACATCTAGTTACTTTTCACTTCTATATGGCCATCATTTTTGACAAATTCATGATTTCTTATAATTCGGTATTTACCAGCTGGCACAGTCTAATTTATCATTTGAAATACGGATACTATGAAACTAGAGACTACCCTGACCGTTATTTACTTGGGCTCTTCCTTATATGTACTATGTATTGTTGAATTTCTTCCTGCTGAACCTCTACCATTTGTTACTTCTCTTTCAGCTTATAGGACTGTGGGATCTAGCTTAACTCTACGGAACCTTCCTGAAAGACAATTCAATTTTTTAGGACCATGTCTTTGGTGCCCGAGTTTAGAGTCTTTGGGAGAGACAGGAGCAGTTGTGCCTGGAAGGAGAGCAGTACTGTGAATACACTCACTTAACTGAAGTACTGCATGGTTTCATCTATGCTATGAATTCACACTTTTACAAGTGGGGACAAGTGGAGAACTTTCAGCACCTCAAGGCCAATAACAAAAGGAGCAAATCAAAGTCAATGTTTGTGTTAGATCAAGAGCCAGACAAAAATTCAGGTTGATAAGTGAGCGAAGGTCAGGTCAATGTAGCATGTGACACACAGCACTGGTCAAACCTTGATACATTGTGACTTTTTTAGTCCTCAGTTTCAGTGGGGCATAGCGGGATGCAAAGGCCGGTAAGGATCTCTCAAATTCAGGTACTTTGCTGTCGAACTCCTTCTGAAGCTTTCAGTTTTGGTGCAAAAACTCTGAATGGCACAAAGCTGAATTTTGCAGCTGCTGAAAGTGCTTTGTCTCTGCAACGAATGTGACCTCACCCCTGTCCCAAGTTTTATGTTTGCATTAGAAAGTCACTCCTAGTCTCTCCCAGGCTACTAGGACCCAGATCACTCTCCAGTCAGGGCTCCACAGGGGCCAGTGCAGTCCACACTCAACTGAACAGCTGGTACTTTGACAATGGATGGCTCCCTTCTTCAGCCTTCAGGTTTCTTAGGCTATCTCAGGAGGCCAGTGAGTGGACTTTTGGGGAGCCGGTTGCAGTGCGTTGATGCAAGTGGAGAATAGGACTCACTGTAGGCTTCTTAATAGGCATGTCATTCAGGAGTCGTCTTCATTCTTTCATGGGAAAAACTCTTGTGATGTTTTGGCGGTGCCATTTTCATACCTTACACTAGCCTGTGATTGGAGGTTTCCTAAGGCTCAATCCCTGTAGAATTCCCACCAAAACATAACTCTCGTTTTCAGTATTGCCTATAGTACTTGTCTGTAAAACATCCCTCGATATTATGTTAAAAATGGCTAACGTCAGGGTCCAGAGCTATAAGTCCCCTCCCAAATCAATGCAGATGGAATCAAGGAGCCATTCCATTATCTTGATGTGGCAACAGATTTCTCTTGGTGTAGCCAGTGATGAATAACTGAGAGGACTGGCTGAATAAACACCTTCTGTCACTTGGGACACCTTGTTTGATCTCTACTTGAAAGGCAGACCTCTGCTCTAGTCCTATATGATGATATCTGTTCCTTTCTTATCTGGATCATCCCCTCTAAATGTTCAGTGACTGCCGTACAAAGGTCTTCTTGCCTTTAGAAGCTAGTGTAGTGTTTCCTAGTAGCAAACCCAGTCACATGAATTGGCATACTAATTACTGCCAGTGGAGCCAAGGAGAAGTGGAAAAAAACAGCCTTAACACTGCTAGGCTTCCAGTTGGGAGTATAGAAAGAATGTTTTTAAAAATCACTTTTCCACTTTGGATATGAAAAACTTATTTACACCACTGAAATAGATTTTTAATGAAAAGTAAAAAAAAAGTAACGTTGAGATATGTTTCTGTCATTATCCTGGCTTAAAGTAAGGCCATTGGCTTTAATTGCTAATCAGGTCTTTCATGGGAAAATTCCACTTTGTGACAAGCAGCATTTGCCAGCTGTTCACTGTAAGGACATAAATGTATTTAATATTTCACATCTCACTGTTATTTATTAAGCAGCCTTCCCTGTGTGCTGATAGTGTACACTTTGAGGTGACTTAGTCCCTCATTATGACTTTGGTGGTCTTTTTGAAAGACCGCTGTTGTTGCGGGTGCCCAAGGACAACCAGTGTTGGCAGTCAAAAGACTTGGAGTCATCCAAGGACATCCGCCAGTACCACCACTCCAAAAGGACTCCGCTTGCCGTATTACGAGACATAATATGGCATGGCAGATCCTGCATGACGGTGAGGAGCTGACAGTGGGAAAGCCAGCACCCATCCCTTCCCGGACATCCACCTCCCCCAGACAGGTAAGTGGAGCAACCGAAAGGGGGATGTGTGTGGCAGGTGCATGTGTGTGGTATGTGCGTGTATGTGTGCGAGCATCTGTGTGTGTTTGTCAGAACGTTTGTGTGTGCGTGTGTGCATGTATGCCTATGTGGTGGGGAATGCGAAGGGGGAGTGTGTGAATGAATGCGTGATTAGAGGGGGAGTGTGTGAATGAATGTGTGCGTAGAGGGGGAGTATGTGAATGAATGTGTGCTTAGAGGGAGTGGGGGTGTGAATGGATGCAGAGGGGGTGTGAATGAATTTGGAGAGGGTGTGAATGAATGCGGAGTGGGATGAGGGTATGAATGAATGCAGAGGGAGGAGCGTACGTGTGAGAGTGAGTGGGGGTGTGTGTATGTCAGTGTGAGAGCGAGTGGGAATGAGTGTATATCAGTGTGAGAGCGAGAGGGGGTGTGTGTGTATGTCAGTGTGAGAGTGAGTGGGGCTGCATATATGTATACATGTGGTCGGGTGGGGATGTTTGCATGGATGTGTGTGGTTACTGCTAACACACTTCTTGTCACTACGCAGCACCAACCCTTTGCGGCTTATCATGGCCATGTCTTCTTGGAATGCTTATTAACTCATCAGTATTTGGCAGGACAGCCTACCATTTAGTGTTACCTTTCTATCAGGAATCTCACATTATTTCTGTGATACTACTTTTGCGAACGTATGCCTCAAGAAAGTCTTGATGACGAAACACGTGTCGGCTGTTGTTCATTGGATTCATGGTGCCTTGGACAAATAAAATGTCAACTGTTTACAGACGCTTGTTCGGAACTTTGATTGATATACTCTACTAAGAAATGGACTCTATGGACTGTTGTGGTGTGCCTTGGTAATTCAGTATTAAACTTTTCCATGTTGATTGATCCTTCAATCAGCACAACTGCACCCGAGGTGTTTGGGTGCTGTACCAGTTTGGCTCCCTCGGAGTACTATTTGGGATCCCTTAACACTATTTCCCACATATACTACACACACACATACAGGAAGTGCGAACCTGTAAACTTAGCCACCTTTTTCTGTAGTTCAAGTATAGAGTTTCTACTTGTACCTCTTCACATACAGGGAAGGCCTTTGCCATTGGGTTGGAGATCACCCTGTATGTATAGCTGAAAGCTTAAAGATGTAATACATTTTAAAAAATGCAAAAAAATGTTAATGTTAAATATTAATAATGTAAAATTAGTTTTAACTGTAGAACAAAATGAAAAAGGCTACAGCTTTATTACCTTAATTTATGATTAAATATTTCAATATTAAATTAATGTAATCATATTTAAATAACATATTTTATAATAAATTAAAATTATGTTTGATGTATATAGATTACTGTAATTTAAGTGTATTCATCATATGTTTAAAAAGTTAAAATAAGTTAATTTAATTTAACATTAGTTACTGTGGGTTTTAATTTTACATCCCTGTCTCCATTTTTTTCTATAGAATGGTGTTGCAGCACCTGTGGTTGGCCATGTGCACTGTTCCCTCTAAAGAGTACATCTGGGCGGCCATGCACATTGTCATTTCTCACCACGTTGAGGGCCGTCCAGGGCACCATTACAAAGGGTCTTTCTTCTGATCAGAAAGAAAGCTCTATGCGGGCATCTGAAAATCAATGTGCACCTGAAAACCCACAAGATACAGGGGCTGGGAATAAAAAGAACAACACAGGGCAGAGGTAACGGGCTCTCTTTAGTTAAAGAACAGCAGATTGGCTCATATTTGAGGCACTAACTCTGTCTGGGCTGCTACTGCTGTGGCATTTGTATTTTGTGCTACAGATAATACTAGAATCGAATGAGCAGAGCACTATGAATCTTAAGTATAAACACATTGCAATAGTAACGTTTTTTTTTCCTTTTTTCAGCATAGACTATATTCTTTTGCTGCCTTTTACAGTTTACAGAAATTCCTTTAATTTATTTAAGCTCTAGACTGCTGTTTCTGAAACTGCTGATTTTTGGTGAATTGGCAAGTAAATAAAAAGATGCCTTTAAATTCTGTATTCATCTAGTCACATTTGCTGTGTTTCAATGACAGAGGTCAAATGTCAGGCTCTATCTTCCACTGCTGATGGTTTTCAACAAGGAAAACTACTCTCATTTTACAGTGGGAGAAAGACAAGTAAAGTGAATTATGTGCCAACTTTGATGGGGTACAGGAACTTTGGAAAAATGAAAGGCAGAAGGATATGATGGTAACACACACAACAAAATGTAAATACTTACGAATAAACTGTACAAGTTCAGAAGTTAAGAAACAAACGTGGAACACATTTTGTATAACTGAAGTTTCATCGAAACAAAGATTTTAATAGGATCAGAACAAATTGGGATCCTTTGTTCTGTGGTAGACAAATAATAAATACTCACTGAAACCCAATTGCATATATCATTTGCGTGCAATATAATTTTATCAGTAAAACTGTATGTCTGTCCAAATTCAGGGATCATGCCAATGGAAAATGTGCTCAGTATAAATGACAAGGACCTAACACACCATGCCACAGTTACATTCAAAAATCACCCGCCTCATGTCCATTAAAGCTAGATGGACTGTGAGAGCTAGTCATCCTAAAATGTGGTTTACAGTTTTAAAACGTTTGGGAAGCACTGCTCAAGGCAAGTGATGGCAGTAAAATTAAACCAAAAAGTACTTTTATCAAAGATCTTGGGCCAGATGTACAAAGTATTGGTTGCAAAATACTGGTTACACATTGTGCTCAGTATTTTTGCTTTTTTTGGTATTTTGCGAACCCATCTATGAACTAATAGGTCAGGTCGCAAAAGTATTAAATCATAGTGGGTCATAATTCGATCTACCTCATGAATATTAATAAGGTAGGTCACAAAATGTGACCTAGTATGATTCGCAGCTATCCCTGGGATGGTGGCCAGCTGGGGTGAGCCGATCACCATGTTTGTGACTACTTTTAAATAAAGCATTTTTTTTTAAATGCATCCCATATAACGTAACCAATAATGGAATACGTTTAAAAAAACAGAAAAGTTTAAGTAATATTTTTTTTCAGAGTAGGGATGGGACCACTGCTTACTCTAAAAAAAACATTTTTGTCTTTATTCAGAAAGGGAAAGGAGTTACAACAACATTTGTGCAGTCAATAAAATAATAATGTTTTGATATCAGATTGTGGTGGCAAAACATTAACACATCTCACTTCGAATTTGTATTTCAAATGGAAGCTCTAAACACACCTCTTACAAACTACCAATTCAGGATTTAGTTGCAAACCCAAATTGCAATTCGGTAACGTGCTACTGTATTGAGATTTAGGTTTGTTGCATACCAAAATGCATTTTTTTAAGGGTGCAAACAGCTCAATATTGAGAACCAGACCTTTTGCAAACACAACAAGCTTTCGTATATATCTGGCCCTTGATCTTGTTAGCCCTTTCTGGCTTTAATGACCACCATTTTAAATTCCTGTAGATCTCATTAAAATGCTGAAAGTTGATTTTTCATTTGACAACCCTGTCCAGTATAGGAGTTGTGGTTTTGGTTCACAGGGTTGATCCATTTGAGCTAACACACCTGGAAACATTTTAGTTTCAGCAATTTTTAATAGCACAAACCTGGCCGAATGGCCTTGGAGCACTTTATATGAGCACCAGAAAATGTTACCCTTTTTTTGATCTTGCTAAAGATAGCTCATGCGCTGACACATGTGAGATTTTTTGTTTTATATACAGTGGGCTTGGAGGCCACCCATTATTTACCATTCGTTGATTCCATTGTCACTCTCTTTTGCTTGCTTCTTATTGGTCAGCTGCCTTAGATTTCCTTCCTTGTTGTATGTTTGTTCCTCTCATGGAGTACTGGTGCATTACTTCTCCCTCTGCTAATGTTATTAGGTGCTACTTCTTTTCTTAAGTTTAAGCACTCAACCAGAGTTGATTATTTTCATCTAGCTCCCTACCTGTACTTCTCCCCCCTCCCACAAATTGTGTGGTTGCCTGCCGCTCCAGCCCACTGTCTGTGTTGTAGCTTGCACCCTCCTACCTTCCTCTCACTGTACGTGTTGTTTCTTGCTCACTCATGCTCTCTGTGCTGGTACTTGCCCCCTCGCACCCTCTTCCTCCTGTCTGTGTTGTTGTTTGCCCCCACCTGCAGTCTGTGTTCTTGGTTGTCCCTCCTGCTATCCATGTTGATGCCTGTCCCAACCACTGTACATGTTCTTGCTTTCTCCGTCCCTCTCTCCTCTCGCTGTACATGTTTCCGACTCCACCTGCCATATTTTACCCCCATCCACCCGCTATAGCAACAACAACAAAAACACAAACACTATGATGAGGACCCAACACTAGCAGCATAATAGCACTTTTACTCCCCCATTGTTGCACTTCGTCCCTCAATGATGCCACCCGCCCTCGAACCAGCAAAAAAGTGGTATGACACTGCCAACGCTGGGCACGCCATACCATTTTTTGTTTTTAACTTTCAGCAATGCTGCTGTACAAAATGGCTGAAAACGTAGGCGCGACCTATAGGCATTGACGAAGCTTGTGTTTTTTTGTAGGGTATGGGAGATTAAGCGATTTTTCAGAATCACAGGATGCTGAACTGAGTCCGATATTCAAACTTGCTTTCCCAGATCCAAGATGGGGCGGTCTAGCTGCATGGCCACATCTCCGATGATTTATAAAAGAAAAGCTCAAGTAGAAGTAATGAGTGTTGCTGCCTTTACAGTCTTCTGGTAATTTGAAGCACATTTATCACATCATTGTGTGGTGTTTACTGTAGCAAAAGCAGAGTTGGGCATTCTGTTTGTTCCCGCAAACAAAGTTAGCTGATGTGTATATTTTTCTAATTTGTGTGGCGGGCATACTAGCCTGTTTAGCTCTAGAAAAGAGCACTGGTGTATTCTTGCAGCATGAATTTATTTATGATGTAACAGTACTGTGTCTTGCATTGATAACCGACTCTGTTACATGTTTTGATATTGCTTTTGTATTTATATAGCAATTTCCATACCCTTACAAAGTTCACAGTGCTTTCTCGATTACTGAGGAAGAAAACTATTCCATATGCTTCCTGAATGACTGTCCAGCGCATGAGTGAAATTGTGTTGGTTGTGGAAAAGTTAGGAGCTGTGTGTGCAGTTTGGAAGCAGGGTACAGTTGTTGCATAATGCTCTGACAGCACGTAAGCAGGCTTGTTGCAGAAAGTGTGAGACGTAATGCAGCTGCACATGCAGGTACTTACTCTGTAAGTGTTGATGTTATTATTTCTAGAGGTTGCTGTGGATGGTCCTGGTATAAACAACAGTCAGGGCACCATTTTTAGGCTCACATGAAATCCTGGGCCATCCTGTGTTGACCTTGCCATTACCCACTACTGCACTGATTGATCAGATTGGAGCCCTTTGATCTGCTTGCCAGTGCTATGGAAATTTCTCTGGACAAAGGCAAATGCTTTGAAAACCATTCCTTTTCCAACTGGTACCTGTTGCATGTAGCAACCTGGATTCCGTGAAGTTGGTTAATTATGTGCTTTGCAAGTGCAGTGTACAGTTCATTAGCAATAGTTTAGGTGTGGCACCAGCAGGTTTGTGAGGCTTGGACCCTGGCGAGTAGCCTAGGTAGAGGGAGATCCTTGGTAATGTTCTAATGCAGTTGAAGGTGCTTTATTTTCACATTGTTGCCCTGTCTTTTCGTGAGAGATTGGAGTCTGTGACCACCTTCTCAACTACTGTACTTCTGTTGACGTTGTTAGAGGAGATTCAGGGCCATATTTAGATATTGGCTGATGGGTTACTCCGTCACAATGGTGACGGATATCCCATCCACTGAAAATCTAAATCTCATAATTACCTATGAGATTTAGATTTTGGCGGATGGGATTTCTGTCACTGTTGTGTCGAAGTAACCCATCCACCAATATCTAAATCAGGCCCTCAGTCTTTTTTAAGCAGGTTTTACATTAGATTCTCCATATTCCACATATTAATATTTCAGTTTTAGAGAGATTTAGTTTCAGATATTTTAGCATCCAGTTGCTTGTAAGCATTTTCATAAATCCAAAAATTCAAAGACTGACATTCAAAGATTTTCATTAATTCAAAAATTCAAAGATAGTCTGGGTGTTCTCAGCATACTTGAAACAGGTATGTTCCATAGAGTGTAAAGTCATGTAAATGTATATAAAGAAACGGGTGATCTTTATAATGTGGGAATACATAATTTGCAAGAATAGTACTGATAGTTATGGAGGGATGGACACTGCTTGAGTTCTATTTTAATCCACTCTTGGGCCCTGCCCTGTATTCCTGTGTTATTTATTATTTAGTGTAACAGTAGATGGCCCACAATATTAACCCCTTCTCTGCCAGGCCTTTTGACCCTCAGGTGCCAGGCCTATCTTTGGCTATTTGGGACAGTTCGCGATTAGGCCCTCTTAACTTTTTTCCACATAAGCTACCCTCCTTTTTTCCCACCTTCTTATGTATTATAGTGGTACCCAGAGTTTGTGGGTTCCCCTGGAAGAGACCAAGAAATTAGCCAAAGTACAGTGACAATTTCGTTTTTTAAAACAATGGGAACAAAGGGCTGCAGAAGAAGGGCTTGTAGGTTCATCAAGAATCCTAGGTACCCAGGCCCAATAAATGAGCTGCACCTTTTGCAATGGGTTTTCATTGTATACCAGGCATACAGCAATTCATTTGGTGAGATATAAAGAGTGAAAAATACCTTTGTAGTTCCAAAATGGGCACAAGATAAGGTGTTGAGAAGCAGTGGTTATTTGCACATCTCTGAATTCTGGGGTGCCCATACTAGCATGAGAAGTATAGGACATTTCTCAAATAGGCGTGTTATTTACACACTGTCCTACATTTGGAAGGATGGACACATGCTTGGGTTCTATTTTAATCCATTCGTTGGCCCTACTCTGTATTCCGTTGTTATTTATTTTTTAGTGCAACAGTAGAAGGCCCCCAATATTAACCCCGTCCCTGCCAGGCCTTTTCCGCCTCAAGTTCCAGGCCTTTTTTTGGCTATTTGGGACAGTTGTCATTTAGGCCCTCATAGAAGTTTACCCACATAACCTACCTCACCAAATTTGCCTCCTTTTGTCCCAACATCCTAAGGATTCTAGAGGTACCCAGAGTTTGTGGGTTCCCTTGGAGGAGACCAAGAAATTAGCCAAAGTACAACGAAAATCTCGTTTTAAAACAAATGGGAAAAAAGGGCTGCAGAGGAAGGCTTGTGGTTTTTACCCTGAAAATGTCATCAACAAAGGGTTTGCGGTGATAAAATCACCATCATCCTAGCTTTCAGGAACAGGCAGACTTGAATCAGAAAACCACATTTTTCAACACACTTTTGACATTTTACTGGGACATACCCCATTTTTACTATTTTTGTGCTTTTAGCCTCCTAACAGTTCGTGACAGAAATGAGTGTGAAATCAATGCTGGATCCTGGACAGATAAACATTTCTGAAAAGTAGACAAAGTTCTAAACTCAGCAAGGTGTCATTTGTGTAGATCCTACAAGGTTTTCCTACAGAAAATAACAGCTGAAATGAAAAAATATTGAAATTGAGATGAAAAAACAGCCATTTTTCTCCACGTTTCACTCTGTAAATTTTTTTTGTTAGATTTTCAAAAGCAATATACTGTTACGTCTGCTGGATTCTTTTGGTTGCGGGCTATATTGAGCTTGTAGGTTCATCAAGAACCCTAGGTGCCCAGACCCAATAAATGAGCTGCACCTTGCAATGAGTTTTCATTGCATACCGATAAGATAAGGTGTTGAGAAGCAGTGGTTATTTGCACATCTCTGAATTCTGGGGTGCCCATACTAGCATGTGAATTACAGAGCATTTCTCAAGTAGACAGGTTTTTTACACACTGTCTTATATTTGGAAGGAAAAAATGTAGAGAAAGAAAACAAGGGGCAAGAACACTTCTTCTGCAATTCTGTTTTCTCCCAAGCCTCCCGATAAAAATGGTACCTCACTTGTGTGGGTACGCCTAGTGCCCAAGGCGGGAAACCCAACATGGACACATCACATTTATACATTGATATCTGACGTGTTTTTTGCAAATTGCCTAGCTGTGGAATTTGGCCTCTAGCTCAGCCGGCAGCTAGGGAAACCTACCACACTTGTGCATTTTTTAAACCTCCACACTTATGGGAATCCAGGATGGGTGTCTAGTGGGGATCTCACCAGGTTCTGTTACCCAGATTCCTTTTCAAACCTCAAAATTTGGCAAAACAACACTTTTCGCTCACATGTTGGTGATAGAAAGTTCAGGAATCTGAGAGAAGCCATAATTTCCTTCAACCCCACATTCCCCTAAGTCTCCCGATAAAAATGGTACCTCACTTGTGTGGGTAGGCCCAGTGCCCGTGACAGGAAGCGCCCCAAAACGCAACATGGACACATCACATTTTTACATTGACAACTGATGTGTATTTTGGAAACAGCCTAGCTGTGGATTTTGGTCTCTAGCTCAGCCGACACCTAGGGAAACCTACCAAACCTGTGCATTTTGAAAACTAGACACCTCTGGGAACCCAGGATGAGGTGACTTGTAGCGCTTTCACCAGGTTCTTTTACCCAGCATCCTTTGCAAACAAAACACTCTTTCCTTACATTTCAGTGATAGAAAGTTCTGGAATCTACGAGGAGCCACAAATTTCCTTCCACCCAGCATTCCCATAAGTCTCTCTATAAAAATGGTACCTTATTTGTGTGGGTAGGCCTAGTGCCCACGACAGGAAATGTCCCAAAACATAACTTGGACACATCACATTTTCCCAAAGAAAACAGAGCTGTTTTTTGCAAAGTGCCTAGCTGTGGATGTTTCCCTCTAGCTCAGCCAGTACCTAGGGAAATCTACCAAACCTGTGCATTTTTTTAAACTAGGCAACTAGGGGAATCCAAGATGGGGTGACTTCTGGGGCTCTCACCAGGTTCTGTTACCCAGAATACTTTGCTCAAAATGTGGCAAAAAAACACTTTTTCCTCATATTTCGGTGACAGAAAGTTCTTGAATCTACGAGGAGCCACATATTTCCTTCCACCCAGCATTCCCCCAAGTCTCCCGATAAAAACTGTACCTCACTTGTGTGAGTGGGCCTAGTGCCCGTGACAGGAAATTCACCAAAACACAACATGGACACATCACATTTTCCCAACCATACCTGTTTTTTGCAAAGTGCCTAGCTGTGGATTTTGGCCTCTAGCTCAGCCGGCACCTAAGGAAAACTACCAAACCTGTGCATTTTTAAAAACTAGACACCTAGGGGAATACAGGATGGGATGATTTGTGGGGCTCTCAACAGGTTCTGTTACCCAGAATCCTTTGCAAACCTCAAAATTTGGCAAAAAAACACTTTTCCTCAGATTTTGGTGACAGAAAGTTATGGAATCTGAGAGGAGCCACACATTTCCTTCGTCCCAGCATTCCCCCAAGTCTCCCAATAAAACTGGTACCTCACTTGTGTGGGTAGGCCTTGTGCCCATGATAGGAAATGCCCCAAAACACTTTGTGGACACATCAAAATGATCAAATACAAAGCTACCTGTTTTTGCGGAGGCCACCTGCGTTTTTGGTCCTGGGCTCAGCAGCCATCTAGGGAAACTTACCAAACCCAAACATTTCTGAAAACTAGACACTCAAGGTAATCCAGGGAGATGTGACTTACATGGATCCTACAGTGTTTTCTTACCCAGAATCCTCAGCAAACCTCAAATTTAGCTACAAAATCTAGTTTTTCCCACATTTCTGTGTAGAAACTCCGCACCGGAACAAATTTTCTACCACCCAACATTCCCCTCAGTCTGCCAGTAAAAATGATACCTCACTTGTGTAGGAGTGCCAAGTGCCTGCGACAGGAAAGAGCCAAAAACATGTTGAAAATGAGGAGGAACCAAAGCTGATCTAAAAGGGCAGTTTGAAAAAAAAAGTTTTTAGGCTGACAAGTGGGGCAGAATTTTTATCAGTATAGACGCGGCAATGCTGGGTGGTAGGCATCTTATGGCTTCCTGCAGATTCTGGAAGGTTCCATCACAAAAATGTGGGAAAATGTTTGATTCAAGCAAAAATAATATATAGGCCGATCAAATGGCCTAAAATAAATTTGCCCCCCAGGGGTAACTCCTTTGCTTGAAACTCACGTTAAAAAAAAATGTCTAGTGGTTTCTGCCCCCTTTGGACCCTTGGGCAGGAGGCGTTTGCAGATTGCACCACCCACTGCCCCTGCCAGCGCTGCCAATGGCAGTACTTACACAACTACAAACCATCACCTCCGACAAGTGTGATAATTCAGATTAGTCCAGGCCCCCAAAGCTATAAGAATGGCTTGGGAGGCAAGTATTAGTCATTTTTAATGTATATTGAATTAATGAACAACGGTTGTTCTAATCATCTCTAAATTACTCAGTGCCCCCATGTAACAGAATGTCATAAGTACCGGAGTTAGCAATTAAGTGCCGGTTCCGAGCACTGGAAACCACTGGCACAAATTAAGCACTGGGTCCAGAAAAAGGAGTGTGGTTCATCTTTCGAAGTGCATACGTGTGCTTCATACTTAAATGCCACGTGGATGCTCTTGGTAGCCACAAAGTTTAAGGATACTAATTTAAAAAAATAGTAGACACGTTTTTAGACATGTTCAACCAAGTGAGTGTTGCAAGTTCAGCCCTTTCAGGCAGGTACACTCCCAGGGGAGTATCAAAGGGCACAAACATTAGGAAAATTCCTTCCACCCATAGACTTCTCAAAACTGCTCCTGGGATTTGACCTGTACATGCCAAATGATTGCTCTTTCTGGGGACCTGGCCCATCTTTCCTTGCTTGCTACATGAATAGATATGGAGCAGAAGGAAACTCTTTTCATCATGCAGCGGAATGCACACACACTGACTGAATGTTCCTCCACATCAAAGACTAATGCACTTGTTACTATCCTGATTGTGTACACCAAGACTGTTGAAGGGGAATTTCTTTAAAGAGGATTTATGAAGGCTTCTGATCCTCTGTTTTGGCTCCAGGATTAGTAAGATGTCCTCCAAACCCTGCTGTGCTTGGGATCTACTTAGTGTAGTTATTGTAAAACTCAGTAAAAACAGAGAAATACATGAACATTTTCTAGATGAGAAGGTGGCACCTCTAGAAGTACAGGATTATTTTATGTACTCTAACACCCCTGTAAGGAATCCTAGAGTTCAAAAAGGGATTCCAAGATGACCACCAGCATAGGCCACAATGATCAGAGAGGTGACACGCTAGTTGTGAGAAGGATGGATAACAGACAAACACCACAAGGCAGCAGACAAGGAGGCAAGGCAAAGGTGTCATGGGATGAGGTCAGAAGCGAGGACGAAGGAGTGAGGGAAGGAGAGACTGTGAACAAGACATGAATGGAGTCAGAGCTGGTACACAGGAAAGGAAAGGTCATCCAGGAGCTGGCAAATACCGGAGGAGATGGAATAGGTGGCTGTGGAGGCAGAATTGGAGGAGAGAGAACCATCTAGAATGGGGGCAGAATTCGAGAGATATAACCAACCGTGCACAAACCCAGCGACCATGAGAGACAGGAGGATGCCCTGAGTACCACACCCATGGCCCTGGATATGGGTTATGACCACAGGCAAGTGGTAACACTTCTATTTCCACAGATGTGGAGATGATGGCATAGGGGAGCACTTTACAGGGTAATAACCAGGAATAGTGGTGAAAGAGGAGCACTAAGATAAAGAAGCAATACCCTCAAGGGATAGGTGGTGAGAGCACCAAGACTTGGTATAGCTGATAAGTGTCCTACTGGTTATACATGTGTGGTTTCTCTGTTGAGGGACTCCACCCCTCTGGATGACTAGACTGTAGGAGAGAGGAAAGGGAATCATAGATAAGGACCGAAGACCGCACTGGAAGCACAAGAACATTGAGTGGAGGACCTCTTCCAGCAAAAAACAATGAGAGTGACTGTAAAGCTATCTGGACGATCCTAAAAAAACTCTTGAAACTATATTGCAGTGGTTGTCTGATTCAGTCCTTCTTATAAGAAGTGGTGTCGGATGGGAGACTTCTTGTGCTTGCAATCATGACAAAACTCATTCCTCTGGAGGACATAATCACCCAGCTAGCTGAAGGACAGCGGCATTTACAACTCATTGTCAAGCAACAGGTGCAAGCTGCCCAACAAGACAGTGAGACCCTCCAAGCTCCAACAAAAAAAGGCCAGGCTAAATTGCTAAGTTCCAACCAACAGGTGTAGGAAACAGAGATAACAAGACTGACCAATGCCATTATTAGTGCATATGTTTATGCAAATGTTCCTTCAACTGTGCTACAGAAATAATTTCAGGAGGGCACCATCTATGGTAGCGTGACCTCATGAATGGTTGGGCCAATATTTAGTGCTACTGCTGTCCGGTGAGTTACAATGGGCTTACCGGGCCGCCAATCCTGCAGGAACAACTACCTATGCAGATATCAAGAAAGCTATCCTCCAAAAAAATTTGGATGTGATCCTGAGTTTTTCCGGACTCAGTTCAGGAAAGAGAAATTGATATCCAAGAATAATCCCTGAGCCCTATTTTAAGGAATACGGGATTTCAGGATTCGGTGGCTTCAAACTACTATTTCAAGTGTGACCGAAATTAGAGAAAAAGTGTATTTAGAGCAATTCATTGATGCTCCCCCATCAAGCATCCAGAATTGGGTTAAGGAACACCCCAACCTGATGACCACTTTAGCAGTTGAGCTGGACTGTCCCTATCACCATTACCCAAACTTTAAGACTAAACACATGTCTGGCAATCAGTGGAACCCCTCAGGTGGAACCCTTCGCCAATCAAGCACCTCGTAGACCGTGGCAGGGAGGAAATGCACACCTCAAGGTCTACTATGTTTCCATTGAGCAGAGGGGGTAAAATAGCCCACCAATGCCTGCAAAGGACCCCGCCAGCTGAACCCATGGATGTTGGGTATACTAAGAGAGGGATTTTCTCTATGGGGAAAATCCTAACCGGTATAGGAGAGAGAGAAGAGAACCAAAGATGAGGACTGAAACCTGGGCTGGGAGGACCAGATCCTTGGGAAAGGACCTATTCAAGCAGAAAACCTTGAGAATGGCGTTTGCTGCAAGGGGGCTCACAGGCTCCCAGTTACCACTGGGACTCCAGGAGACTTAGGGCCACATGTACCAAAGTCCGATATTGCGACTCGGAAATTACGAGTCTGTCCAACTAGCAAATTCCGAGTCGCAATATCGGATGCAGAACGGTGTCTCAGACACTGTCTGCGACTCGCTATGGGGTCGCAAAGACCCACCTCATCAATATTAATGAGGTGGGTCGCATTTTGCGACCCAATAGCGAGTCCCTGCACTCACAGGGATGGTGGCCTGCTGAAGTCAGCAGACCTCCATGTCTGTGACTGCTTTTTCAATAAAGCAGTTTTTTTTTCTTCATTTTGCAGCCCATTTTCCTTAAAGGAAAACGAGTTGCAAAATGAAAAAAATGACGAAACCACCGGCTCTGAAAAAACCTTTATGCCCACATTGACAAAGGGGAAGGGGTCCCATGGGGACCCCTTCCCTTTTGCGAATTAGTTACCACCAGTGTGACACTGGTGGTAACTGCGAGTTGCTTTGCGACCGCATTCGCGGTCACAAAGCAATTCTGAATTGCAATGCGAGTCGCAAATAGGAAGGGAACACCCCTTCCTATTTGCGAGTCGCATTCACAAATTGTGAGTCGGTACGGACTCGCAATTTGTGAATGAGCATCGTGTTAGGCTGTTTGCATGGCGCAAACTGCGATTTTCGCAGTTTGCACCATGCAAACGGCTACCTACATCTGGCCCTAAGTGTCTCATCTCACCATGTGGCAAAAGGCACAGCTGCAGAGTCATGTTTGGAGGGGGCCGTGGCCTTCGACATAATGCTACAAAGCACACCCTGCGGTCTCCCTGTCCAGGGGCTGACTTATGCTGTAAGGGGGCTCACATGCTCCCAGTGACCACAGTACCCCAGGGGACCTTGTGTCCCTACTCCCCCTATGCCAGGGGGCACAGCTGCAGAGTCATGTTTGGAGGGGGGCATGACCTTTGACAGCGCACTACAAAGCACACCCTGCTGTCCTGTGGTGCAAAGCCTGGGCTATGGGCAGTCCTGTTTTGCGTCCATCATGGCACGGAGGAGGCTAAGCTGGGCCACCCCTCTGACATTTTCAGAACAAAAGGTATGCCCATTGTGGAGAGCTTTTACTTTTTCTCCTAATTCTGTGGCGATGTTATGGTTAAGACTTGCCTCTAGAGTGAACAACAGGGGCATTCTTTGGGACTAAAAATAGCACACAACAAACGTAACAATTTAATCGACTCCTCTTAAAAGTCCTAAAATAGGGAAGCCTATGACATTAAATAAGGCGGATAAGACCAGCACTAACACCACACTGGATGGTTTTCTACCATTGAAATTAAAAATTGAATCAGCAGGGAGATGAGTATCTCTCCTGTCACCCTCCCAAGTGCCACTGCTGGCTCCTCCTAATGTGTGCTCTTCAACAAATGCTGAAATTCCAAGTATATCATTGGATTGAAATGTTTACAACTCTGCGTCGGACGTTTCAATCCCATTGTTTCATGTGCCCTTAGAGCCCCTAATTGAAATCACTTCACCGGCTCGAAAAGGTTCCAGATGAAAGAGAAAAAGAGAAAAAGAGTGGAATTTTGTAAAAATCCAAGTGCCCACGAACAGCGGATACAAATCTGCAGGAGGATATAGATGACAAAACCGAGGACAATATTGAGGATTTGCTGGGGAATTGTTATGAGAGACTTGTGGACGAACTAAATGCAACACTAAGGCCAATAAATGAACGGTTAACTGAGATAAAAGCTGCTCTTGGGAATTTCAGGCTGCCTATGATGCCCCTAGTGACCCCTATTATTACCCCTACAACCATTCCACAACCCATGTCTTGCAGCGCAGCTTCGTCTACCCTTCCATAGGATAGGGTTGTCGAGTGCATCAAAATGAGCTTTCGAATAGGGGTAATGTTAAACATCCTGTACCTCTTGGAAGTGATCTGCAGGGGGACAGCCAGCTGCACTCACAGGAGAGCAGTAGTGAAGTGGGCCAAGAGGGTACGAGAAGCAGAGACAGTGAGAGTATTGGTTCTAAATGTCTAGTAAATCCAACAGTGCTTGATCTCCCCGCTGAATCGTGCCCGTTAGTGGCGGTGATATCTAATGTGCAAGGTGCATGTACAAAGAATTGGGGGGCCTGAGGAATGGTCATAGCTGAACTATCAAAGTTTTTAATGAACTGAAGATTTTTTTTATATCTAGGCCCAATAGTATAGGTAGACAATATACTACCAGTGGGTGGTTTAACAAACTCTGCAGGAAGGCCAAAAACAATCTACTTACAGCTATTAAAAGTGGGAACCATAGATAGATCAGGACATCTAGAGCTGCATATAAGTGGGAAATAAAACAAGCAAAAACAGCCTGGAAAGCAAGCTTTGGGAAAATCTACTCGAAGTGTCTCAGACTAAAGATCAGAGAAGCTTCTGGCAGTTAGTTAGCAGTGGTAGTGGGAACATGTTCCATCTGTTGACTCAATGAACGTTTGAAACAACTGTATATGATACAAGTCTATGTTTCACAATGATCTTTCATCAAGGACACTACTCTACATTCTCTTTATATCTTGTATCAATTGGCTAAGCTTCTCAAGAGAACATAACATAAAAGAAAGTTCACATTAGGAAATGAATCAGCATTTCTAGCACGGTCACAAATGACATGCTTCAACATACCTCACTCATGCTAACACAAAGGAATCATGATAATGTATTTCATTAATACTTTTTAGTAAAACCAATGTAATATACAAACTCATAAATTCAACATTAATAATACTTTGTCAATATGAGTAATACATTTCATTTCAAAGGGGAGAGCTTTGTTATTTCATTTCATTAGGTACAACAGAGAATGGCATTTTCTTTCACTTTTGCACATATTTTAAACTCTTAATCATTTACTAATAATAAGAAATGCAGTATTGTCTCTATATGCACTGTTAGTCTAGAGTCTAAATTACATTATAATTTAAATTTTATCCTTCTAACTTGTGAGTTAATTCAGATATTACCTGCGTCGAGCTCTGAAACAAATGCAAGTCCCATTTAAAATGCCTGTCAGTGCAGCTTTCTACTTTTAACCATTAAAACTACAATTAATCAAGCTTTTTGGGCAGTTCTGTTCGAAGTGTCTCAGACTAATAATCAGAGAAGCTTCCAGCAGTTAGTTAGCAGTGGTAGTGGAAACTCTCAAACTCCTGCTGGCGAACAGGTTTCCCATTTTAGCAATCTTTATTCATGTCCCCCTGATATTGAATGCGTGTCAGTACAGCTTTCTATGTTTAACCATTAAAACTACCATTAACATAAAACGTAAAACTGTCACATTCTGATAACATTCGTGACACAAGGTGCTTTACTAAAGGTTAAACTGCATCAGTCGCCTTTTTGATGCCAACTATGCCATCACAAATTAATCCCACTCTCTTTTTCAATTAGACAGCCCAAAACTTCAGATGTTCATTTCAGGTAAGATCTTCTGAAATCCTCTAACTGCTTGACATTACTGTAATACAGACTTCTCCTAGTCTCCATTTCTTCTCCATCTATTCATAGTTTTTTCTTCTACAATATCTTGTATAGTTTGAAAACTCCTACTGTAACTAGGAGTGATACAATCACAATCAATAGGGGTCTCAGTATGGTTGCCACAGTACCGATTTCCCAGATTTCCAAACCATCTACCAATGGCTGTAAAACAATTTCACACAGCTTCCCATGCATCTGTTGCTGTCAGTTCTTTCAGGTCTTGTTTTAAGTCAGGTACGTTTGAGATGTACTTTCTAATCTCCTTACTATTGTCGGTGTTGTATGTGCAACATTGTTGCACACATGGTATGTTGCAAACGCCACCTTCCTTCATGAGTAATATGACTAAAGCAAGACTATTTTGCAAAAACATTGACATCATAACCACCAATTCTGTGTCCATTAGCAATATGCCACCTGCGGTGTCTGACTAAAACGTATCTTCTATTGTTGACAACTTTCTTATCTTGATGTCATTCAAGATCACATCTACTGGTGGAATTATGGCACCAAAAACATCTCCTGTAATCTCTGAAGAACTTGCTCTTCTTTTGACTCTAGAGTTTTATTTCTCCCTCCAAATTGGATCGTTAAAATGTTCCACATAATAGATCTTTGGAAAAGCTACTCCCAGGTAACATGTACCATACTGGCCTCTCAGCAGCAGGTAAAAGGCATTCCTTCTACATATAAAATAAACACCAGGTAGGGCGAGGCCTTGACCATTCAGCATAAACATCCAAGCACTTTTAAACTAGAATACATCTACACTCACTAGTACCTACAAAATGTGTATCAGTCTATTATCTTGGCCTATATATACATAGCTTCCCTACATGTTGCCAATCAATAGCCAGGAAACCTTGATTTTCTGCCACTGAATGTGTTGCATCTTGCTCTGAATTTTTTCTATTTTGGCTTTCAGTGCTCTCCTTCTCTTCTGTACATGTCCAATGAATTGCTTTTCTGCAGGATCGATGTTCTTCACCTTTGCAATACTTCTTATATGTTTCATGACAGGAATAATTGAAAACACTAAAATAGAAGTATTGGTAATACTCCTGATAAAACAGTGTTAACAACAGACTACAAAAAATTCCGTAAGATAGGTGTGAACTGTGATATGTAATGCCTTCACTAACTGATGAAGGAAGCAGTGTACACATGCAAAGTCTCTAACTTCCATTGTCTTAATACATTCATGCAACAAACTTATAATTCACATTTGCTGATAAATCACTTTTAGAACTATTAGTGCGTAAACACTTCTCATCTGTGTGAAATTAATTTTGATCTTTCCGGGGGATTTAGTAACTTTGAAACAAGTTTGGGTGCAATCTCATCTGAATCCTTTGCTGTGGGCAAAGAGAAATCTATAAGCAATAATGTAATCATGAGAACTGTCACTACTACTAGACCTATAAATATATTTTTACACTCACTACTTCTATCACAATTTGACTCCATGAGTTCTCCATTTCCATTATTCACAAAGTTCCTTGTATTTATGAAAAGTTCATCAAGAATTTCTCTATTTGCAAATGTTCAAAAACTTCTGCTAAGTATTCAAATTTCAAAGTCTTTAATAAAAGCACAATTCGCAATCACTAATAATCACTTCCAAAATGTAATGTCTCTCTTCATCGACTGGCAATGTGATTTCAAAGTTCAGTTCCAAAGCAAATTGAATCTCAAGAATACTGAGTTGGATGCGAATTGTTAGCACAAAAGTTAACAAACCCTTGTTCCCAGTCATCAGCCGAATAATATGTCCATTCAGGTGCTAAGTACTTTATGCTTGGCACTTGTTTTCTTTTTGACATTCTGTTTACTTGATTCACAGCATCACTTTCATTTTGACTTGACTCTTCAGCTTTCTCAGCAATAGTTGATGGCATTTGTAGAGCAAGGACAGTTTTTGATTTAGGCCAATTGTCCCTGTGCACAACTCTTTTGTCTAGCACAACTGATCCCTCACCCGCATCTGAGCTTGCATGAGTCAGCAGATTCTTCCTCCACCCTTCTGTACCATCCACTGTTGTCACTGTTGTAGACTCACCCAGAGCCCCATGAAACCGATTATGTGCTACAGCCACTTGTCCAGCCTCAACAGCTTGGCTAACCTGATCCCTTACCCTTACTGTAACCGACCCTTTTTGAACAAAGGGGACCTGGAACTTTTTGAGTGTGGCTAGCATGTAGCAGATTCAGGAGACCAGTGCACTTCACAGCTGTTGTGGTCACATGATCCACTTGTTAGAGGCCTTTCATTTTGGCTCCAAGCATGTCTCCCTTACATGTCTTTTAAGCATGACTCAGTCACCAGGGCATAGGTCATGACACAATTTCTTCTGCGGATGTACAGTAGCCTCTCTGACCTGAAGAGACAAAGAATGCACCACATCAGCTAGTCCTTTGCAATAATCCAGCACCAAACCATCTGTAATGTTCATAGAAGCATTTGCAGGCACTGTTGGCAATCTCATAGCACAGTTCATGATAATTTCATGTGGTGACAATCCTGTTTCACTCTCAGGTGTGCTGCGCATCCTCATCATGACAAGAGGCAATGCATCTGGCCATTTTCGTGTTGTGGATGTACATACTTTCACCAGTCTGCTTTTGAGTTTTCCATTTATCTATTCTACCAGACCTGAACCTTCTGGGCGATAACTGCAATACAATCTTTGCTCAACTTCTAATGCTGCACACATTTTAAGGACCTCACTGTTGAAATAAGTTACTTGGTCTGATTCTAGAGAAGTCAGGTATTCAAATCTAAGTATCAACTCTCTAAGTTACAGTTTTGATGCTGTGAGACTAACGTTCTAGTGGGATAAGCCTCAACCCGATGTGAGAAAAGACAGACAATAACTAAAATATATTTCAGTCCATTGCGTCAGTTCAATAAAACCCAACTGCATTTTGTTAAACAGTCCTCCTGGCCTACCTATATGACTCGGTGTAGCAACTGTACCTTTCTCTAGATTTATTTGTTGACAGGTGGCACATCATTGGCATGTGCTTCAGCAATCACTCTAAATCTAGGATTAAACCATATTTGTCTGAATGTTCTGCCCTATGTGTGCCTATCCATGGTAATGTCTTACCATTGGAGAACGTAAGCTATTTGGTAACAATACTCTTCCATCACTTGAACATCCCAAACATCATCTTCATTCCTTTTGACACATCCTGCTCTGATCTGACTTTGTTGTTCTTCCTCTGTGACTTCTTCCTGCAATCTTTTCACATCCCCCCATGTGTCAACAGCAGTCATCAAGAAAGTTTGGCTTGTGTCGCCTTGTGTATCACTGTCCCACTCTCCATTGAAGGAGGTACGATTAACAGCACAATACCAGCAACTTCCTCCCCAGAGGTATTACCCAGGATAATTAATCAGTTGATTTCCAATAGGCTAGGCATTTCACAGTGGTAATTGTTGTGGTAACTGTTATGCATTCAAGAAATGCCAAACTGTGTTACTGTTTCGGATTGGGGAACAAGAAATGGTTATAAAGCCTCTCTGGGGCCATAACTGTCCTAAATTGTGAACAACACCAAAACCATTTGGCTATCAGTGAAAATTTTCACTTTGAGCTGTTCACAAACACAGCATGTTCTGGTAAGAACAACCAATTGGGCTACTTGGGCTGACAATACTCCTCGAAGGCAGGAAGTTTCTATCACACCAGAGACTGTGCAAACTGCATAACCTGCTCTCGGGATCCCATCCTTATCTCTCAAAAGGGAGCCATCAACGAACATGACAGTCATTTTCGTATAAGGGAACATCTTGAATAACAGGTCTTAATTTGGTGCACAATTCAGTCACCTCGAGAAAGTCATGTTCAACCTCATCTTCACAGTCACCTGCATTTTCAACAGGAATAGCTATCATAGGTGTGGGGTTAAAAACTGTATACCTCTTCATATTCATGTTCAATGAGGCAAGGATCACTTGCTCGTAATGAGTTAAACCAACACTTTTTAGAATTTGGTTTTTCGTATGGGTTAACAAAATCTCCACTGAGTGGGGGATAAAACGTTCAGCAGCAGTCCCATCACAATATTTTCGCACTGCCCTTTGCTAACACTAAGTGCTGCCACAGCCTTTAAACAACCATGCAACGCTGCAGCTACAGGATCAAGTGAACCATGCAACTGTGCCAAAACTGAGACTCTCGCAAAAAAACAAAGAAAAGCATTTGTTATAAACAGACATTCCCAGAGCTGGGGCTCGGCATAGGCGTACTCTCAGCTCTGTGAACGCATGTATGCAATTTTCATCCAATGGTACCGCATCAGTCACATCCTTGTGTGCTAGCCTCTGTAAAGGCTTGGCAGAGAGGGAAAAGTTTGGAATCCAATGATGACAATTAGCCAACCATTCTCAAAAACATTCAAACTTCTTTCTGTGTTACTGGAGGATTCGTTTTCATAAGTGCGGAGATTCTTTCTTATGGCACTTTCATTACACCTTTCACAATGTGATGATCTAAATACAAGAGTTCTTTCTTGCAATATTGTAATTTAGCAGGGGAAACGGTATGGCCATTTTCTTCTAAATTATTTAAAAGGGCAAAAGTATCTCTTCTGCATGCTTCTCTGGTGTTTGACACAACCAACAGGTCATCTATGGATTGTTAGAAATGGGGTCTGTAGTTGGCAGTCAGTTTACACCATGACAAAGTAGCGAACTTCACTCTAGTCAGGATAAGGGAGTCACACACTTTAGATAACCCCTGCGCACCCCCTTGGTAGCTTGGCACAAGCAGACAGGCTTATCTCAGAGGTAATGGGTGAAGTATTTTCACAAACACATACAGTAACACAGTGAAAACACCATAAAAGGACTCCCCACCAGTTTAGAAAAATAACCAATATCTATCTAAATCAAACAACACCAAAACAACAACGATCAACATACACAAGTAAAGATATCACATTTTAATGTAAAAAGAGTCAATCCATAAGAACCAATGGATGCGTTGTTTAAGCATAAAGTACCTGTTATGCGTCAAAAGTAAAGCCACAGGGGCAAGCGTGCGTCAGAAAAGCAAGTGATGCATCTATCTGCTCCCAATGGGTAACTGTACTTAAAAGGTATCTAAAGGCAATCCCTATGTTAACCTATGGGAGAAATAGGCCTTGCAGTACTGAAAAACAAATTTGTATTTCACTCTCAGGCCATGTAAAACACAATAGTACATGTCCTAACTTCTAAATACACTGCACTCTGCCCACAGGGCTGCTTTGGGTCCACCTTAGGAGTGACATACATGTAGAAAAGGGGAAGGTTTGGGCCTGGCAAGTGGGTACACTTGCCAGGTCATACTGGCAGTTTTAGACTGCCCACACAGGCACTGCAGTGGGAGGTCTGAGACATGCTTACAGGGCTACTCATACAGGTGGCACAATCAGTGCTGCTGGCCCACTAGTAGCATTTGATTTACAGGCCCTGGGCACCTCTGGTGCACTTTACTAGGGAATTATTAGTAAATCAAATAGGCCAATCATGGATAAACAAATCACCAATACAATTTAGACATACCATATACACTTTAGCACTTGTTAGCAGTGGTAAAGGGCCCAGAGTCCTAAAGCCAACAAAAAATGGTCAGAAAAAATAGTAGGAAGGAGGCAAAAAGTTTGGGGATGGCCCTGCCAAAAGGGCCAGGTCCCACGCAACTCTCCACCAGCCTAAAGCCAGGGGAGACCGATCAATACTTTGATGGGCTCTCCTGCTTGGGGTGATAGAACATATGCCCTGGCCCGCAACAGCAGGGGCGTGTTCTGGTTCTACGCCTTCCTGAACTCAGTTGGATTTCTCTGTCCATAGTCTCAAGGCCCACTAAGCTAACCCAGGAGGAATCCATCTCCCTCCCACCCGCTTGTGCAGGACCTAACTTTACTTGGCTCACAGATATATCCCCGTAGGCAGACAGTACCACCATGGCCAACATAGGGGTGTTGCCCATTCCACCATCGGAGTGTGAATCAATGTCCCCATCCAAAGGGCAACTCTGTCCACCAGGACAGCAAAACACAATGGCCACTGACAGCTGTCAGTATTGGGAGCCAGGCCCTAGGCCTCTCAGGTCCCTCTAACCACTGTGACTTTCAAGAGTGGGAGGCGGTAGCCCCAGGTGCCTGGCACACTTTGTCATCTCTTCCTTCCACCAGGTCAGGGATGGCAGCCTGACACTGGTCCTCCCCTCTGGGACCCTGTACCCTCCCACTAGGAGTGGCAGCCCAAGGGTCCAGAATTGTCGGGGCGCTTGTGGAAGTAGTCCTGTACAATTCTCCCACCAGTGCAGGGGTGTTAACCTGCAACGGGCCTTCCAACCTAGGGTCCGTATCTTCAGGTTGGACTGGTGTAAGGGGTACCCTTTATTCTGGAGTTACGCACCCCACCCACTGGGAGTGGCCCCCCTAGTATCCAGAATTGTCAGGCTGCTTGAGGAAGCGGTCCTGCACAATTCTCTCACCAGTGCGGGAGTTGCACCCTGACACTGGTCCCCCAGCCCAGGGTCTGTTAGGCTGGGCAGGAGTCAGGGGCAAGGCTGCCCTCCCCCTGCCCATTCCTCTAGATCTCTGCACCCTCCCACCATGAGTGGTACCTTCAGGAGACAACACGGTAGGGACACTGTTAGAAGTCGCCCCTTCCTCCAGATCAAGGGGGATACACTGAACCTGGCCCTCCAACCTAGGGTCTGTACCCTGAGGCCGGACCTGTGCCTGGCAAGCTAGTAACCCTACAACCCCCAAGGGAAATACATTTCTCATCTGTTGGGTAAGAGCCTCCTGTCTGTCTGACAGGGCCTGGAAGCCCCCAGGCCAGAAGTGATGTCACCAGAGTCAGCCCTGGGGTGCTCTGATCTTAGAGTTGACCCTCCTTTCTGGAGCTCTGCAGCCTCCCACCCCGGGTGTTACCCCCAGATTCCGGAACTGTCAGGCTGCTGGTGCCAGCCATCCTGAACAATTCTCCCACCGGTTCAGGGGCCAGTACCCTGCATCTGGTCTCCCAACCCAGGTCCGGATACTTGGATTGAATTAGGGTCAGAGGTGGGTCTCTCACTCCACTGCACCCCCTCCCAGAGTTCTGCACTCCCTCACCAAGGACAGTACCCCCAGAAGTCACACCAAGAAGGATTGGGGCAACCCCCGTCCTACACCAGGTCAGAGGACACCCCTTGCACTTGACCACCCAGCCTAGGGTCTGTACCCTTAGACTGGACCTGTGCCTGGCAAGCCAGGACATCCTGGGGAGCAATACTATCCTCCCCCCAAGAGAAACACCTTCTTCAGTTGTTGCAGAAGAGTCTGTCTGGTGCTGGTCTCCCAACCCATGCCCATCTGGCAGGCCATGGAGCCCCCCAGACCAGAAGTGGTATCATCAGGGTCATTCCTAGGGAGCTCTGACCTCAGAGCTGACCTCTGACCCTCCAGGTTCTCCACTGGGGACTGCCTCCCCCTCTCTCCCCTCTGTCTGGTCTCCTGCACCCTCCACTCTGGAATGGTACTGCTATACACCAGGACTGGTGGGACACTGGTGACAGCCACCCCCTCAGATCCTCCTGACACTATGTGGTTACCTTGAGCAGTTGGCGTCCCAGGGAAGGCTACGCTCCCCCCTGGTGTTCTCTCATCGAACCTTCCAGGCTCTGGGACGGGGTCTCAGGCACCCTGGGCCTCGGCCCACCCCATTCCATCTCCTCTGAAACTAGGCAGGGGACCCCCTCACCCATCCCACTACACTGGGACCTACCTGGGGTACTGCAAACCTCCCCCACCTCCCTTGGTTGGGGAAAACCTGATCCACTCTCTTCAGGAATACCCCCAAATGCCTCTTCAGATGCTCTGGTACTCACCTAGAGGTCTGCCTCCAGTGCAAGTTCCCTGGGGTTAGAGAACCCACCTGGTGTTGGCAAAGCTCTGGAAAATAGGGACTATACACAGCCCCTCACATGTATTAACCAACGACCCTCCTCCTCACCATCCAGGGCCTTGGAAAAGTACTCCACATCACCCTCCTGAGACTAGTGAGACAAAATCTGACTTTCCCTGAGACTCAACCCACACTCTTCGGTGGTGTCTCCATATTTTCTTACCAGAACGTCTACCGGGGGGAAACCCTCTCCTTATCACTCTCACCTAGAGCCAATAGAGTGTCCCACCCACCACTAGGAATATGACTCCCCATGCTAGTTTCCCAGTCTACCTCAGGGACCCTGCACACCACTGGAGCTATCTCATAAACCCGAACCTCCTAGTGTATGTCATCCCCTTCCTTCAAGTTGGGCACCAAGTCTCTGGCCATAGTACTGGACGTAACACATTTGCCACAATCTGTGCTTGACTCAGCCCGCCTGGCTCTTAGGTCTGGCTCTCTCAATTTCAGCTCATGAGCTAACATCATTTTTCTCCTGGCCACTAACATTTTCTTTGCTTCTATTTCTGCCTCCCTGTTGAGTTTGGCCAGTTCCAACCTGAGTTTTAGCTGCTCTAACTCGAACTTCCCTGCTCTCCACCTATACTCCAGCCTATCTAGAGCAGGCCTGGAGAGGAAACACCGCTGCCAACTCTGGAGGGAGCTTTTCCACCATTCAGGCTAGCCCACCCCACAACAGGCGATGCTGGTTCCTCCAGCCATTCCAGGTGCAGACTTTGTTCCTCCACCTCCACAACACCATTCCCATCCTCTGTGTGCTCATCAGCCTCTTTTGCTTTCAATAGCCCTCAACTCCTTTTGTGGCTCCTCCTTTTTATTGAAGCCTTTAATAGGACAATTGAATTTTTTGCAGGCCTAATTGAGCTGAGGTACTGTGTAGGTTTCCAACCTCTCCTGCTCAAACACTGACTCTGCAACAACTGCAAATGGCTACTCAGACTGAGACATGATTATGGATCACTCAACAGTTGCAAATTTCAAGGAAGGCAATAAAACAAAAAAAATCCAAAGAGAAAAAACAGTATGCGATTGCGTAATGGTCTGTGCTAAAACAGTATTGTACACCAATCCCTGTATATCATTTACGAATTCAAGTCCTATCCTCACCGCTGACCACCAGTGTTAGAAATGGAGTCTCTAGTTGGCAGTCAGTTTACACTCTGTGCAATTAGGAACCCTTACTCTAGTCAGGGAGTCCCACACCTAAGATAACCACTGCTCACCCCCTTGGTAACTTGGCACAAGTAGTCAGGCTTATCTCAGAGGCAACGTGTGAAGTATTTGCACAAACACTTATAGTAACACAGTGAAAACACCACAAAAGACACCACACCAGTTTAGAAAAATAAACAATATTTATCTACATCAAACAAGACCAAAATGATAACTATCCAACATACACAAGTAAAGATATCAAATTTTAAAGTAAAAAGAGTCTTAAATCACAAAAATCAATGGATTTGTTGTTTTGGCACAAAGTACCTGTTATCCATCAAAGATAAAGCCATAAGGGCAAACGTGCATCGGAAAAAGAAGCGAGGCCCTGCGCTGATTCTTTCTCGGCCGGGCAAGCAATGCGTCAATTCTTTCCTCACAGGGAAGGGATGCGTTGATTTCCAGACAACCATCCTCGGGTCCATGAAGTGATGTTGAAGATTTTGATGCACAGGGACCCCGCACTGAAAATCCAGACACATGGCAACGGTGAAGTTGCGCTGAGCTGGCGATGTGTTGATTTCTGCAGCCGCAAGGGAGGCGCTGCATTGATTCTACAGCTGTGAGGCAGGTGCTGTGCAGATTTTCCTGCTGCTTGACTCCAGTGTATGGATCTTCACTCAGGTTCTGACAGCTTCTCCTTCCAGGGGCCCAGGGACTGGATGTGGCACCACTTGGCAAGTGAGAGGGTCTCAGCAAGAGAGCCCAGTTACTGGGAGATGAAGTCTTTGATATCCCTGAGACTTCTTAACAGAAGGCAAGCTCAATCCAAGCCCTTGGAGAAACTTCAAAAGCAGGATATACAGCAAAGGTCAGTCTTTCTCCTCTCTAAGGAAGAAGCAGCAACTGCAGGCCAGCCCAGCAAAGCACATGCAGCAAAGGGGCAGTACTCCTCCTCACAGCTCTTAAGCTATTCTCCTTGGCAGAGGTTCCTCTTGATCCAGAAGTGTACTAAATGTCTGGGGTTTTGGGTCCACTACTTACACTAATTTCTGCCTTTGAAGTAGGCAAACTTCAAAGGAAAGTCTTTGTAGTGCACAAGTCCCTGCCTTTTCTTTGCCATGCCCGAGCCACACTCTAGGGGCTGGAGACTATTGTGAGGGAACAGACACTGCCCTTTCGAATAAAGGTGACAGCTCCTCCCTTCCACTCTAGCCCAGGAAGACTCATCAGTGTATGCATAACACACCTCAGCTCCCTTTGTGTTACTAGCTAGAGTGAATTCACAAACAGCCCAACTGTCAGTCTGACCCAGGTGTGGATTCAGAAGACAAGCAGGGGCACAGAATGGTTTCTAAAAGTGGCATTCTCAAACAGACAATCTAAAAACCTACTTTATCAAAAGATGTATTTTTAAATTGTGAGTTTAGAGACCCTAAACGCCACATCTCTATCTGTTCCCAAAGGGAAACTACACTTAAAAGGTATTTAAAGGCAATCACATTGTTAGCTATGGGAGAGATAGCAATAGTGAAAACTGAATTGGGCAGTATTTCACTATCAGGACATGTAAAAGACATCAGCACATGTCCTACCTTCTAAATGCAATACACCCTGTCCACAGGGCTGCATTGTGCCTACCTTAAGAGTGACTTACATGTAGAAAAAGGAAATGTTTGGGCTTGGCAAGTGGGTACACTTGCCAGGTCGAACTGGCAGTTTAAAACTGCACACACAGACACTGCAGTGGCAGGTCTGAGACATAGTTACAGGGCTACTCATGTGGGTGTCACAATCAGTGCAGCAGACCCACTAGTAGCATTTGATTTACAGGCCTGGGGCACCTCTGGTGCAATTTGCTAGGGACTTACTAGTAAATCAAATAGGCCAATCACGGATAAACCAATCGCCAATACAATTATACAGAAAGCATATGCACGTTAACTCTGGTTAGCAGTGGTAAAGATCCCAGAGTCCTAAAGCCAACAAAAACAGGTCAGAAAAAAACAGAAGCAGACAGGCGGTAAAAGCCACTTACCGCCGTGCAGAAAACCGCAAACACACCACCGCGGCCGTGGAACTCCAGCACAGCTATTATGATCCACAGCACGGAATCCGCCAAAATTCAGACACCCACACAAGTCCGCCACACCAAAGGTCAGTGATAAACTGGTGAAAACAAAACCTCCACCATCACGTCAACAGAAATATGCCCACACTATCACGACACACGAATCCACGCAGCGGTCTTTCAACCGTGGTATTCCATTGGCGGTACACACCGCCGCCCTCAAAATACACACACACATACAAAACACAGCCACATTGGACAATTCCAAATGCACACACCTGGTACACATACACACACCACTCCCACACACTCAATACAATATAAAAGACACACCCACATCACCCACAAACCCCTACGACCAAAATACCCGAACGAAGGCCAGAGAGAGACACCACAAACAACTACCAAACATCCCCAGGCACACCAGACCATCACCCACAGAACTTCCACGCACCTCACACAACACACCACTAAATATCACCCCACCTATCACCACACACACTAGCCCACACAATACCCACACCACCCCATGGCACGGCAAAGACACTCCAGGTTCTCGAAGGAGGAGATCAGGGTCATGGTAGAGGAAATCGTCCAGGTAGAGCTACAGCTATTCGGATCACAGGTGCAGCACACCTCCATTGCTAGGAAGGTGGAGCTATGGCGAAGAATCGTGCACAGGGTCAACGCAGTGGGACAGCACCCAAGAAATCGGGATGACATCAGGAAGAGGTGGAACGACCTACGGGGGAAGGTGCGTTCCGTGGTCTCAAGACACCACCTTGCGGTTCAGCGGACTGGTGGCGGACCCCCACCTCCTCCCCCACAACTAACAACATGGGAGGAGCAGGTCTTGGAGATTCTGCATCCTGAGGGCCTCGAAGGAGTAGATGGAGGAATGGACTCTGGTAAGTCAAATCTTAACTATTATATCCCCCACCCACCTGCATGCTATCACATACCCCCACCCTCACCCCATCACTCCTACTCCTCACAAATGTTCCAGTATCACAACCCACACATCCCAACACTAAGCCCTGCATGCAACAACAAAGCATGGACACCCATCACCAAAGCCTGGCCACTGCACATACCCATACCCCCCTAAACCACCATAACACAAGGTCCCACACAGGAATGCAAGCATTGGGGTACACGGACACCCACCCATTGCACACCATGGCACACACAGATGTAATAAACATCCTTTTATACCCCTGCAGGACCCCTACCTAACGTCACTGGACAGGAGGGTCCAAACATGCCCACACCACCAACAGAAGAGGCCCACCCACAGTGATGACAGCAGCTCTGTCCAATTGGATCTAGATGACCAGCCCGGCCCATCGGGGACCTCTGGACAGTCGGTTCCCTTCACACAGTCACAGGCCACCACAGAGCTTCCCCCCTCTGGAAACACCAGCACAGCACCCACCCAGCGGGCCCATACCTCTGTCCCCATGACACGTCAATCAGCAGTGTGTCCACCATTAGAGGGAACCCAGGCTAACCCACCACCCCAACATAAACAGGGTCCTGGGGGCAGTGGTAGTGGGCACACGGTCCAGGGGACGGAGGCCCAGGAACACAGGGGAACTGGGAGAGCTGCTGTGCGACAGGGGGAGGACAGGCCCAGGGAGCCCACTCTCCACGAGGCCCTCTCCTCCATCATGGGAGCCTACCACCACTCCCAGGAGACGATTGCAACGGTACTGGCCAAGTTTCAGGAGCCCCAGTATTTGCGCTTCAGGGAGGAACTCAGATCCATCAATTCCACCCTGGTCACCATCGTAGGGGTGCTGAAGGAAGTACTCAACACCAGGTGGGACACTGTGGCACAACAAGGGGCCCCTGACACTAGCATGGACGATGAACTGCCCACCACCTCTGCCGGCGCTAGTGGACAGGAGGCACCGCCACAGGACCACCACACCAGCACCCCACTCCCTGCTGAGGGAGAACCACCCCGCAAACTGTCCCTTAGATCCAGGACAAAGACAGAGAACGATGACAAGACCCCCGCCAAGAAATGAGACCACCCTGAATGTCATCCTTCTGTCCCACTTTGTCACCCTGTCCATCCTTAAACTGCCCCAGCTCCACTTCCTATGCCCATTTGGGCAATGCACCTGTGAGACTAATAGAATGGACTCTGCCATGGACATTCCTCCACCATCAACTCTCACCATTTTGCAACCCCCTCCAATATTGAGCACTTAAATAAACACCCTTGAAGCACAAAACAATCTGGAGTCAGTCTGTGATTTCGGAATAGTGTATTAGCAATTACTGTGGCAAAATGCTCTTTCAATTGTAATGTCAACATACCTATGTCACACAGCTCTAGTCAATGAGGAACCAAAGCAGATGTCACACAGTGGTACCCACAGCTGTGAAATCGTAAGGGAAAGTGACAACTCAGTGACCATACACTGGGTGAAAACGACAGACAGTAGAGAGGTAGTAGTGTTAAAGTACATGTAGTAGGCAGGTTTGTATTCTTACCTGTGTCTCACTGGAAACATTGCAGGATTACCGAGTTCCTGTTGTCCATGTCTTCTACTTCTGCTTCCTCGTCTTCACTGTCCAGAGGCTCCACAGTTGCAACAACTCCGCCATCTGGACCATCCTCCTGCAGAAAAGGCACCTGTCGTCGCAAAGCTAAGTTGTGAAGCATACAGCAGGCCACGATGATCTGGCACACCTTCTTTGGTGAGCAGAATAGGGATCCACCTGTCATATGTAGGCACCTGAACCTGGCCTTCAGGAGGCCGGAGGTCCGCTCTATTATCCGCCGAGTTCGCCCATGGGCCTCTTTGTAGCATTCCTCTGCCCTTGTCCTGGGATTCCTCACTGGGGTTAGTAGCCATGACAGGTTGGGGTAACCAGAGTCACCTGCAAATGGCGAGGGACAACTGTTAGACACACACTAACCTGTAGGGATATCCCCAGACCCAGACAACCATTCCCACTGACTTGCTTCCAGGTGCTCACCTAATAGCCATACACAGTGCCTCTGGAGTTGACCCATCACATAAGGGATGCTGCTATTCCGCAGTGTGTAAGATTCATGCACTAGCCAGGGAATATGGCATTAACATGGGAGATGTACTGGTCTGCCAAACACACCTTCTGCACATTCATGGAATGATAACTCTTCAGGTTTCTGTACACCTGTTCACTACTGCAGGGGAGTACCAAAGCCACATGTGTCCCATCAATGGCACCTATGATGTTGGGGATATGCCCCAGGGCATAGAAGTCTCCTTTCACTGTAGGCAAATCCTCCACCTGAGGGAAAACGATGTAGCTGCGCATGTGTTTCAGCAGGGCAGATAACACTCTGGACAACACGTTGGAAAACATAGGCTGGGACATCCCTGATGCTATGGCCACTGTTGTTTGAAATGACCCACTTGCAAGGAAATGGAGTACTGACAGCAGGACCTACACTGCAAGTGCTGCTGTGACCTCGGTCTGGAAGAGACAATGGCTTGTGTGACTGGGGAAAGGGCCCCTGCCTTCACACCGGAGGAGTTGGAGAAACTCGTGGATGGGGTCCTCCCCCAGTACACGCTACTCTACCGTCCTCCAGACAAACAGGTAAATACACTGGGAGCATGCTGTACGGGCTATGTCTGTGTGGAGTGGGGTGGATGAAAGATGGGGGGGGGAGATTGAGGCGTGCATGAAACGACGGTGAGTGCATCATGGCAAGGGTAGGGATGGGGGCCAATGACTGTGACGGTGCATTTGGTAATAACTTTTCTTTTCCCCCTGTACAATTCATGTAGGTCAGCGCCCACCAGAAAAAAGATATTTGGCGTGCCAAGGACGTCTGGACCCTGGGGGTCTACCACAGACGGAGCACCCACTGCGTAAAAGATGGGAGGACATTCGCCGCTGGAGCAAGAAGATGGCGGAGGACCAGCTGGGGATGGCCTTCCAATGTGGGAGGGGTGCCCGTCGCACCATGACCGCCCTGATGTTCAGGAGCCTGGCGGTGGCGTATCTGGAGTTGGATGGGCGCTTGGGGGCATCACAGCAGCCACAAGGGGGTGAGTACACTCTCATTCTGCTGATTTTGCGCGCAGTGGAGGTGTCTGGGTGGGGGAGGTTGGCTGTGGGTTTCCCTAGGCAAGGGCGAGTTTAGGAGGCAAGGTCCCCTTGTGCTGGCAGAACCTGTGGCACCCCACCCCACCTGTGTACAGTGCCAAATACACCTAGTCAGGCTCCTGTGAAATCGATGTGTGCAGATGTCGTCCATAGCCTTGTATGCCATGTCCCAGGGATTGAACAGTGGAGGCCAAGTGCGCAGCGTGGTGCATGGAGCTTCTGTGTCTGTCTTGTCCGCCAACCGTAGCAGTAATGCATGCACTCAACATGTCTTTCTTCTGTCGTCCCCCCCTTTTTTGTGGTCTCCCTGTTCTTGTGTGCATTAGCATCATCAGGCGGAGGAGCAGTGGCACCGGAGCAGGAGGGAGCTGCATCCCACATGGCCCTGGAGGGCGAAACAACGGAGTCGGAGTACACCAGTGGGACGGAGGGCGAGGGGAGCTCCACGGCGGGGACAGGAGCTGACACCAGTGACACAGACTCGTCCTCTGATGGGAGCTCCCTTGTGGTGGCAGCAACACCTGTGCCCCGCAACTACAGGTACAGCCGCCACCCCTCTACCAGCACCGCCCTCCCAGCAGCCCCTAAGCCTTTGCCCCGTGCCCGCTCACTCAGGAGGGTGGGCATCACCTTCGCCCCAGGCACCTCAGGCCCTGCCCCTGTTACCCCTGCTGCCCTCAGTGAGGAGGCCATTGACCTCCTCAGGTCCCTTAATGTTGGGCAGTCTACCATTTTGAATGCCATCCAGGGTGTAGAAAGGCAGTTGCAACAAACAAATGCATTCCTGGAGGGCATTCATTCTGGTCAGGCGGCCCTTCAGCAAGCTTTTCAGACTCTGGCCTTAGCACTGATGGCAGCCATTGTCCCTGTCTATAGCCTCCCCCTCCAACTTCCTCCACCCAGACCCAATCCCCTGTACCTCAGCCTATCCCAAGCACACCTTCAGACCAGCATGCACACACCTCAACACACAAGGGAAGCTCAGGCAAACATAAGTACCACACATCCCACAGGCACTCACGCAAGTATCACACACGTGCAGACACATCAACATCCACTGCCTCCACTGTGTCCCCCTCCTCCTCATCTCCCTCCTCCCTCCCAGTCTCGTCTACATTCACACCTGCATGCACTACATCTGCAGCCACTACTGCCATCTCCAGCACACACGCCGCCACACCTCGCTCACGTGCATTCACCACCCCCACTGCCATTTACATTTCCCCTGTGTCCTCTCCCAGTGTGTCTGTGACGCCACCTCCCAAGAAACACAAACGCAGGCACACACTCACCCAACAGCCATCCACCTCACGAGAGCCTCCAGCGCATGCACCTTCACCCAAAGTCACCAAACCAACACCTCCTACAACCACAACCTCTTACTCCACTCCCAAACCCCCTCCAGCTACCCATCCCAGTGTTTCCCAAAAACTTTTCCTGTCCAACCTTGACCTCTTTCCCACACCTCCCCCACCCCGTCCGCCTCCTAGGGCCCGACTCTCCAGGTCCCAACCTAGCACCTCAGCCACAACATCTCCGGGACCAGTGGTGCCTGTAGTCACCGAAATCTGGAGTACACCGGCCACCAGGGCAGCCAGTGTTGCATTTAGCCACAGCACGGACAGTCCCCCACCTGTGAAGCATCTAAAGTTGCCCAGTGCCAGGCGGGAGAGGGGGAAGACTCCAGCCACCAAAGCAGCTCCCAGAGGTACAGGTGGGAGTGTGGAGTCAGCTGTGACACCTTCCAAGGTGGGGAAGGGCCATAAGAAAGTCAGCAAGTCTGGGAAGAGCAGCACGGCGGAGAAGACCGCCATCATCCCCGCTGCCCATGAGCCCACCGCCATCATACCCGCTGCCCAGGAGCCCACCGCCAGCCCCTGCGCTGCTGCCCAAGAGGCCACTGCCAGCACCTGCCCTGCTGCCCAAGAGGCCACCGCCAGCACCTGCCTGCTGCCGAAGAGGCCACTGCCAGCACCTGCCCTGCTGGGCCAGACAGGACCGCCATCACCAGCCCTGCTGGGCCAGACAGGACCGCCAGCACCAGCCCCTCTGGGCCAGACAGGACCGCCAGCACCAGCCCCGGTGGACCAGACCGGAACGCCAGCACCAGCCCCACTGGGCCAGACGGGACCGCTAGCACCAGCCCCGCTGGGCCAGACAGGACCGCCAGCACCAGCCGCGCTGGGCCATGAAGGACCACCAGCCCCGCTGGGCCAAAGAGGACCACCAGCCCTGCTGGCCAGAGAGGACCGCCAGCAACTGAGTCACTGCAAAGGACACGGCCGCCACAAGCGCCGCTGAACAGGGCATCGCCGCCACAAGCACCACTGAACAGGACACCACCACCACAAGCACCGCTGACCAGGGCACCGCCGCCATAAGCACCGCTGGCCCATGAGCGCCAAGGGCACTGGCGCTACTGAGTCCGTCACGAGCAGGATGAAGCACTCGGGGCACCATGGCCCCTCCAGAACCAGTGGAGATTCACATCCACTACCTCAGTCCATAGCAAGATGAAGCACTCTGAGCACCATGCCTCCTCCAGAACCAGGGGAGATTCACATCCACTACCTCAGTCCTTAGCAGGATGAAGCACTCTGTGCACCATGCCCCCTCCAGAACCAGTGGGGACTGTCATCCACTTGTGAGACTGTGGCTTTGCACTCCCCAGGATGGAACAGTGGGCATGTGGCCCTCTTGCAGATTTGGCATTGTGCACTCAACCGGCTGAGGTGCCCCCCCTTTCCCTCCCCCTGAGGTGCCTGTTTTCTTGCTCTATGATACCCCTGCAGTGTTCTCTCCGTCATGGTCGGGGATCTTGTGTGGGCATCGCACATACCGTGTGGGCCCAGTGTTCCACGGACTTCATTGGAGCACTACCTGGACTACTAAGCTTGGTGTATATTTTGTTTATAGTGTATATATATATTTTTGCGTACTTGATTTTAATATATTACAATGGTTACACTCATTTTCTTTTGTCTTTGCATTCTTCCGGGTGGGTTGGGGGGTGCAACTATAATGTATCATGCTGTATTAGTGTGTGTGTTGTCGTGGGTGAGGGTGGGGGTAGGGGTGTTGCGTGTTGCATGTGTGTGTCCCTGTTTTTTCCCTCCCTCCTCCCCTGTGTCGTAGGTGCAGTACTCACTGTTGTCTTCGCCGCCGGCGTTCGTGCTCCTGGTAGAGGAGCAAGAAGATAAGGGCTGGCAGGATCTGCAGCTCCGGTTCCATGGCGTCCGGATCCCTCGTGGGGTGTGTAGAGGTGAGCGTTTTCCCTTCGAAGTTCTGTTTCCACCATGTTTTTGTCCACGGTGAATCCGCCCCGGAAAAGGTGGCGTATTGGTAGGTTGTGATACGGTGGGCGGTACTTTGTCCTCCGTCTGTCTGTTGGCGGTGACCGCCGCGCTATTTGTTTGTACCGCCGTGGCGGTCGGAGTATTAATGTGGCTGTCTTTGTTTGCGGTTTCCGCCACAGTCATAATTGCAATTTATTTCCCACCGGCCTGTTGGCGGTCTTACCGCCCCTTTAACACCGTCCGCCAGGGTTGTAAGGACCACCATAATGTGTAGGGATGGCCCTGCAAAAAGTACCAGGTCCAACGTGCATTAAGACTGAATGATAGGGTATTTTAAGGGACTCCAAATTATTTTTCAGGACCTGAGTGAAAATGGATGGTGGCTGCCTATACTTCTGAGGAGTTCGGTTCCATACCAAAACATGACTGCCAATTTTAAATGTGAATAATACTGACTTTCCTCATGCAATGGTACAGAGAAAAATGCTTGGCAAAGGCCAATGACTGTAAACCACTCAGCTTCACTGGGAATCTGGAATAAAATCACTGCAGGATTCGGGACCATGGGACAACATGGAAGAACAATTACGTTCACCTTTCTCAAATCTTGAACTTGGTATTTTTCCATTGGGCTTCCACAATCCTGAAATAAGAAAGTTACAGGGACTTCCCAAGATTTCTTTTGAAATACCCTGCTAAATCAAACAATCAGTAAAAAGCGTAATCCCAGCAATTGTCTCTGGGGACAGGTTGTACAGGGGTGTTGTTGGATACATTGACGTTATTTTAATGGGCTCAACATCTTTAATAAGTACTATTTATTTTTCTGAAAAATCCTAACCTTCTTATGTCACAGTTTCTTTCAAATCTTCAGGCAATCATTACAAGTCATCATTGGGTACAATGTAACACTCATGTTCTGCTCTACAGTTTTAGAGGGCACGCCTTCCTCATTCGTCTGATTCGCTATTCCTTTAGGTGTGCAACTGATGGAACAGTTCGACCTACAACAGATAATGTTCAAGCAAAATAATGGGACTTGAATCACAAACCACAAATTGGTGTTCACCTTCAAATGAACCTATTTTCTACAGGGACATACTCTGTTACAGGATTTGTCAATTGCTCTTTAGCAACTCCTGCAATATGAATTCTCTTTCCTAAAAGGGGCAATTTTTTTACTTCAGCTGTTTTGTATTGGAATGTGGAGCTCCTGTGTCAACTACGAATGGCACATCATGGCCCATAACATTTGTGTTTATATAGCAACCACGTTGATCTACCTTTAAGGATGCACCTAGCATGCATTTCTCATCATCTGAACTATCACTGCAAAACGTCTGCATTAATTCCTCATCACTCAAATCAATGAAGGGAAATGTTATCTGATTCATGTTTGCATTTGCCATTTGGTTCATGTTTTGCTGAGGAACCAAATCTGATGCTGTGTCATTGCTGCTTGTGGTACTTGTATCTGCTGTCCTGGGGATACATGTACATTCTGGATTTGGGGTCTCTGAACTCTTTGAATTTGAACCTGACTATTACCATGAGTCTGAGCATCTCCAGCATTCTGTACTCCAATACTCTCATTATTATATAGACATTGCCATCGCAATGACCCAAATTTCTGCTCCCTTGACACCGATTAGTCTTCTTCAAAGACTGGACATCAAGAACACCTCCAATCTGATCCATTTGAACACTATGGCCCTCATTACAACCCTGGCAGTCGGTGATAAAGTGGCAGTAATACCGCCAACAGGCCAGCGGTAACTACTGCCAAATTATGACCATGGCGGAAAGATCTCCGAAAAACAGCCAATGTACCACACCAACCACCAGGGCGAAAACAACAGGCACCACGGCGGTAGCCACCTAAAGCCAGGCGGAAGTCAAAGTTCAGCCCACCATATTATGACCAGACATTCCGCCACCTTTTCGGGTCGGTACCAATGACATCAAAAGCCTGGTGGAAACACTGCACAGAAGTGAAAGGACTCACCATTGGAGATACAGGGAAGAACCACGCTGCCATGGAACCTGAACTGCAAGTATTTCCGATGATATTCTACATTCTGCCCCACCACAAACACCATCACCAGTGAAAACTACAACGGTGAGTACAGCCGCCTAGCACACAAGGGAGTGGGGGAGGAAAACAAGAGTGACACACACACGCACCACACACACCCCACACACACACACCATACACACAACCAGCTGCACAAGAAAATAAGTATACCTCCCTAAATCGGCTGAATAATGCAAGGACAACAGGAATGTACCAAAGTGTTTGTAATAAGATCAACGCAGTATAAGTAATAATTTAGCCAATGCTACAGATATTTACAAATGTACAGAAAAAGGGACACTGCCCAGTCCTCAGTTCGCGTGGGCCACAAGGCCACAGGGCACAGTCCAAGGCCCCACTTGTCACCTGCATCAATTTGGAGAGAACACTGCAGGGGCATCAGTTGGCAAATAGGCAGGTACCTCTGGGGAGGGGAGCACCTCAGCCGGAAGCAGAAACAAGACCACTCATTCTGGAGGGGGCAACATGCCCTGTGCTTTGTCCTGGGTAGTGATAGGCCACAGTCTCTTGAGTGGGTGTCTTCCCCACTGGTTCTGGAGGGGACAACATGCCCTATGCTTGATCCTTGGGAGTGATAGGCCACAGTCTCTTGAGTGGGTGTCTTTCCCACTGGTTCTGGAGGGGACAGGCCGCACAGCAGCCCATTGAGGCTGGATCACATTATGTCCGCCGGCGGTGACAGCTGCACTGTGGTGGTGCTGGTGGTGGTGGTGGTGGTGGTGGGAGGCTCCTACACAGACCCTGCACCATCGGATGGCTGCACTGTGGTGGTACTGGTGATGGGAGGCTCCTGCACAGCCCCTGCACCCTCAGATGGCTGCACAGTGGTGGTGGTGTTGGTAGAGGTGGTGGAAGGCTGCTGCACAGGCCCTGCACCCTCGGATGGCTGCACTGTGGTGGTGCTGGTGGTGGTGGTGGGAGGCTCCTGCACAGCCCCTGCACCCTGCGACGGTTGGTGGTGGGGGGGATCCATGACAGCTGCTAGTGCAGGCTTCTTCCCCTTCTTGCCTGCTGTTGCAGGTTCCTTGCCTTTCTTCCCGGCTGGTGTAAGCACCTTGCCCTTCTTGCCTGCTGGTGCAGGCTCCTTGCCCTTCTTGCATGCTGGTGCAGGCTCCTTGCCCTTCTTGCCTGCTAGTGCAGGCTCCTTCCCCTTTCGAGTGGCAGTTGCAGGCTCCTTCACCTTCTTGCCTGCTATTGCAGGCTCCTTCCCCTTTCGGATGGCAGGTGCAGGCTCCTTCCCCTTTTGGCTGGCTGGTGCAGGCTCCTTCACCTTCCGTATATGTGGCCTGGAATCCTTTCCACCACGAGTAGGTGTGGATGGAACTGGGCCCGGGGACTGTGTGCCTGAGGTGCTTGGCTGGGTTTGTGATACCCTGGCCATACGTGCAGGACGGGGGGTAGGGAAGAGGTCAATGGTGGAAAGGAAAAGCTTTTTAGGGGCATTGGGGCGGGAAGAGTGAGAAGTAGTGGGAGTGGAGGACGAGGGAGCAGTTGTTGGAGGTGTCTGTCTGCTGGATTTGGGTACAGGAGCATGGACTGTATGCTGTTGTGAGGTGGATGGCTGTTGGATGTCTGAGTGCTTGCGTTTGTGTACTTTAGGAGAGGGGGACAGGCACAGTGGGAGAGGACACAGGGGATGTGTGCATGGCTGATGTGGGGATGTCTGTCAGTGAGGTGTGTGGTCTGCTTGAAGTTGAGATGATGCAGGTAGTGGATGATGATGTAGTGCATGCAGGTGTGAGTGTGGACGTAACTGGGTGGGATGTGGAGGAGGAGGAAGAGGGGGAGACAGTGGAAATAGTGGATGTTGTTGTGTCTGCAACTGGATGGTGTTTGTGTGAGTGCCTGTGGGATGAAGTGGGGTGCTTGTGTTTGCCTGTGACACTCTTGGGTGTTGTCCTGTGTGCATGCTCGTCTGGCTGTGTGCTTGGGATGGGTTGGGGTTGAGGGGAATGGGACTGGGAAGTGGTAGTAGGAGGGGGAATGGTAGAAACAGGGACAATGGCTGCCATCAGAGAGGAGGCCAGAGCCTGGATCGATCTTTGTTGGGCCGTCAATCCACTGTGAATACCTTCCAGGAATGCATTAGATTGTTGCATCTGGGCTGCCAACCCCTGGATGGCATTCACAATGGTTGACTGCCCTACAGAAATGGATCTCAGGAGGTCAATAGCCTCCTCACTCAGGGCAGCAGGGCTCACTGGGGCAGGGCCTGAGGTGCCTGGGGCAAAGGAGATGCCCACCCTCCTGGGTGAGCGGGCACGGGCATCTCGCAGAGGGGCTGCTGGGAGAGCGGTGCTGGTACGGCGGTGGCGGCTGTACCTGTAGCTGGGGTGGTCACAGATGTGTCCGCCACCACCAGGGAGCTTCCATCGGAAGAGGTATCTGAGTGTGAATTGTCCCCTCCAGTCTCCGCCATGGTGCTCCCCCGCCCTCCGTCCCACTGGTGCCCTCAGCGTCGGTGGACTCTGCCTCCTGAGTCCTGTGGGATGCAGCTCCCTCTGTCACTGGTGTCTCTGCTCCTCTGCCAGATAATGCTAATGCACATAAGGACAGGATAACAAAACAAGAAAAGGGGGAGAGTGACAAAGGATACACTAGGTCAGTGGCTGCACCAACACCACCGTTGGCGTGCACAGCACCCTCACACACAGGGAACAGGCCTATGCACAATGCATGTACCACCACTGATATTGCTAGCCACCAAGGCATGAGGAGAGGCACACACCGCCAACTGCAGCACACCTGGAAACCACGCAGCCCTGACCAGTAGTGGATGCTTACACCTGGGTAGGCAGGATTATCCCTTTAGACCCTAGCCCCTAGAGGACCTATGCTGCTATGTCTGGCCTGGCCTAGGGGCACCCACTAATACACATCCACCACCCGGATACCACCCCACCAGGAAAAAATTGTAATGATAACCACTGTACTCACCCCTTTGTGCCTACTGTGATGCCCTCAAGCGCCCATCCAGCTCTGGATAGCACACCGCCAGTATGTGGGCCATCAGGGGGGTCAGGGTCAGACGGGCACCCCTTCCTCATTGGGAGGCCATCCCCAGCTGGGCCTTCACCGTCTTCTGTGCCCAGCGTTCAGGTCCTCCCACCATTTGCGACAGTGGGTGCTCTGCCTGCCATAGACCCCCAGGGTCCACATGTTCTTGGCGATGGCACGCCATATACCCTTCTTTTGATGGGCGCTGACCTGTAGAGGAAATACGCATAGGAAAAAACCATTAGACAAACAGTCCAGCAAGTTACACATATGGCCCACCATACCTGTTTCCATCAACATTGGCACACACATAGCCCAGCACACAACATGTACACCACAAAGTGGACATCCACCCCCCCCTCTTGCATGAGGACTTCACACACACAACTCCATTCATTCATTCCACATGCATCGTGCCCACAGTGTACTCACCTGTTGGTCTGGAGGCCCATACAGCAGTCCACACTGGGGTAGGACCCCATCCACCAGTCTCTCCAACTCATCCAAATTGAAGGCTGGGGCCCTTTCACCAGTCACACGAGCCATGGTAGGTTCCAGACACAGATCACAGCAGCACATGCAGTGTAGGTCCTCTCCTATTGAAGGTCAGGTAGCAAGTGAGGAATCAGAAAGAAAATGGCAGTCACGTCCGCGGCGGTGCATACCGTCACCACCGGCGTAGATCACCATTGGCCACTGTAACCCATAGGGCTCAATATTAACCAATGAGGATTTTCACTGCGGTTCCCGACCGCCTCCTGCCACGGCGCACAACGTCAGCGGAATTACCTCACTTCCACCTGTCCCTCCACACAGGACAGGCGGACGCCATTTCATAGGGGGGGCAGCCCTATGGAATCATGCTGTGTCACAGGAGAAATAGGCACATATTGGACAAATCACACTGACCTATTACATGTTTACAGAACGCAATCTAGTGTTGTGGTTCCAATGTTCAGTTTGTGACAACCTCCTCACTCTTGTGTCCCTTAGATACCTACCGCTGTGGATGAATAGGAGAGGTAGACATACCCCCGTGTACAGACCCCTGGTAGACCTGGCTATACGTGAGGACAGGCACATTATCCTAACCTATAGACTTGACAGGGCCATAATCAAAGAGCTGTGTGCCCAATTGGAGCCTGACCTGATATCCGCTATCTAATTAACAACAAATGGCAACTCATTGATTGAAATAAATGCACATTCAAATAAGTATTCAACAGGGAAAGTTATGGGTGCTCATACGCTGAACCACATCGTTGCCTTGATGTGTAAAGAAAGGTTCATGATGATGAACCCGTTTTAATAACAATGAAACAAACCAGTGGAGCACACCAATAAATCTAAATCTATACTTTATAGATAATGTAATGTCACAATGAAGATGAGGATCATGATACGTTAAACGAGACAATTATTTTAGTCCTCTCCTTTTCTAGAATAGTGTGGAATATCGACAACACTGACCAAAAAGAAACAAGACATAACACAAGAGAAGTTCCAAAGATATATTCATACAAATAGAAATTATCATACAAAACACTATAAATCTTCTTAAACAAATAAATATATACATCAAACATATAAAAAGGAAAAGGAATGAAAAGCGATCAGCCGACACGTGTTTCATCCTGAAAGGACTTCTTCAAGGCTTAGATCCTTTACATGTCCGATATGTTGTGTTCATATCCCATCTATCATGCACTGTTTATAACCACAGGCAATCACCTCTTTTTGCCTCTTCATAGGCCGTCTATACACTGGGTGTCACAGGGCTCGTTCATGTTTTAAAACCAACTATCCATCCATCTGTCTATTCTTTAGATGCATCACCCCAATCGTATTTGTTGGGGTATCCAGACGTGAAGTACGCGAGGGTTGTATCCCTCGTGTATGCCCTCCGGTGTTTTCGCTATCCGCTATCTGTCACCCCACTGGGATCCCCCCTCTTGTGCAAGTGCTGTCTGTACTCCATTTCCTGGCAACTGGTTCTTTCCAACTGACAGTGGGCTTGGCAGCAGGAATGCCACAGTCAATGTTCTCAAACGTGCTGACAAGAGTGTTGTCTGCCCTAATAAAACACATGTGCAGCTACATTGTTTTCCCCTACGTTGAGGATTTGGCCACAGTGAAGGCCGACTTTTATGCAATGGGGCATATCCCCAACATAATTGGGGTGATTGATGGTACAAATATTGCATTTGTCCCCTCCCCCCGGCAGAATGAACAGGTGTTGAGGAATTGTAAGAGTTTCCACTCCATGAATGTTCAGAGGGTGTGCTTGGTGGACCAGTACATGTCCCACGTCAATGCTAAGTATTCTGGGTCGGTGCATGATGCCTTTGTCGTGAGGAATAGCAGCATCCTAAATGTGATAGGACAACTACAGAGACACAGGGTGTGGCTAATAGGTGAGCTCTGGTTCCCACCCAGTATATGTTGGTGTATGGGTATGGTGTTGGCCATATAGGATATGTGTGGCTAAATGTTGCCCCTCAATATTTGCAGGCGACTCTGGTTACCCAAACCTATCATGGCTGCTGACCCCTGTAAGGAATGCCAGGAGAAGGCCAGAATAACGTTATAATGAGGCACATGGGCGAACCAGAAGGATAATTGAGAGAACCTTTGGCCTCCTGAAGGCCGGGTTCCGGTGCCTCCATCTAACAGGTGGATCCATGTGCTACTCACCCAAGGTCTGCCAGATAGTAGTGGCATGCTGCATGTTGCACAACCTGGCCCTCAGGCGCCATGTCCCTTTTCTGCAGGAGGAGGAGACTGGAGATGCCCCTGTGGCAGTATTAGACCCTGTGGACAGTGAGGATGAGGAGGCAGAGGATGAGGATGAGGATGAGGACAACAGAACATCTGTGATCCGTCAATACTTCCAATGACACACAGGTAGGATAGTGTAACTTTACATTTCAGTGACTTTAGTTGTAATCTTTGTGGCAACGGCATGCTGATATTTCCCACTTCTATGCCCGCTTACTGTTCCCTCTGCAATTTATTTAGCAGATGTTGGTGATTTGACAAATAATCCTGGTATGATCACTACAGCCAGCTACAGGTCATTAATCTATGCTCAATCTATGTACAGTTAATTTGCAATGTTTGTACCTGTTTCAAAAAATACATATTTGATATACATGGCATACTCCAAATGGATTGTTTTTTCAAAGGTTGTTTATTGAAGTGCTAACATATGGGGGAAAGTGCAATGGGATGGGGTGATGATGGAGGAAAGTCCAGGGTATTGTTCCAGTCAGTTTGAAGCACAGGTGCATTGTACAAGGGGACTTAGGAAGGAGAGCAATGGCAGTTCAAGGTGGACAGGGTGATTGAGTGGGACACAAGGGGGACAATCAGGAGCGTCTCATTTCCTAGCGTGGGTCTTGGCATGTGTCTCTAGCTTCTGTCAGGATCGCAGGGAATGTTTGCGGGGTGGTTCACCTTCTGCAGGGGAGGGCTGCTGGTGGCCTGTGGGTCCTGTGGTGGGGCCTCCTAGCCACTAGTGGCAGTGGAACTGGAAGGCTGTTCAGATCTCTGGCTAGTGGCAGGGGCCCACTGGTGTGAGACTGCCTCCCTCATAATGTTGGCCATGTCTGCCAGCACTCCTGCTACGGAGATCAGGGTGTTGTTGATGGACTGCAAGTCCTCCCTGATCCTCTGGTACTGTCCCTCCTGCAGCTGCCTGTTCTCCTGTATGTTGCCAGGATCTGGCCATCATGTCCTAGGAATATTGGTAGGCTCCCAGGATCTCAGAGAGTGCCTCCTGGAGAGTCGGTTCCCTGGGCCTGTCCTCCCCCTGGCGCACAGCACTACTCCCAGTTTCCCTGTTGGCCTGTGCCTCTGTCACTTGGACTGTGTGCCCACTACCACTGACGCCAGGTCCCTGATTGTTTTGTGTGCAAGGTGTCGCCTGGGGTTCCTGTAGAAGTGGACACACTGCTGATTGAGGTGTCCTGGGGACAGAGGTGTAGGTACACTAGGTGTACCTACACCTCTGCTGTGGTGTTGTTTCCTGATGGGGAAGCTCTGTGGTGGTCTGTGACTGGGCTTGGGTAACCGGCTGTCCAGTGGTCCCTGATGGGCCAGGTAGATCATCCAGATCCTGAAGACCAGCGTAACTGTCATCACTGTAGGCCTCTTCTGTTGGGGGACTGGATAGTGCTGGCACCTCATCTCCGGTAAAATTGGCTGGGGTACCTGTGGGGATGTAAATGATGTGTTATGGTTAATGTGTATGACATATTGTACATCCTTGGCTTCCCCTCTATGGTTGGATTTGCCCTGCCAGCTTTCACTTTTGTGTGTTAGTGTATGGTGGGGTTGTTAGGTCTCTACGCTGTGCATGCTTTATTGATGAGTGTTCATGCAGGGCTGTGAGGGGTGTCCATGCATTGGTACAGCATGCAGGGCTTGGCATTGGGATTAGTGAGATGTGATGGTAGAGTGTGTGGGATGTAGTGGAGTGATGGGAGTGAGAGTGAGGGTATGTGGTGGCATGCAGGTAGGGCGGTGATATTAGTAGAGAGTTGACTTACCAGAGTCCAGTCCTCCTCCGACTCCGACCAGGCCCTCAGGATGCAGTATTGCCAAGACTTGCTCTTCCCATGCTGTGAGTTGTGGGGGAGGAGGTGGGGTCCACCTCCAGTCCTCTGGATAGCGAGCTGGTGTCTTGCTGCTATGGAACGTACCTTTCCCCGTAGGTCATTCCAACTCTTCCTGATGTCATCCCTAGTTCTGGGGTAATGTCCCACGGCGTTGACCCTGTCCACGATTCCCAGCCAGAGCTCCATCTTCCTGGCTATTGATATCTGCTGCACCTGTGCTCCAAATAGCTTAGGCTCTAGCCTGACAATTTCCTTCGCCACGACCCTTAGCTCCTCCTCTGTGAAACGGGGGTGTCTTTGTGGTGCCATGGGTGTTATGTGAGGTGTGTTGGTGAGGGTGTGTTGGGTAATGTGTTGGAGTGTGTAATGCGGAGTGCGTGAGTGGTGTATAGGTGTGAATAGTGTGTGTATGTAGTTGTCTCAGTGGTCTTGGTTTCTCTCTGGTGGCAATGAATTGTAATCGTAAAGGGTTGTGGGTAATGTGGCTGTGTGTTTTATAGTGGTGTGGGTGTGGTGTTTGTATGGGTGTCAGGTGTGTGTTGTTTGAATTGTCCAATGTGGTGTTGTTTTGTATGTGGGTGTCCATTGTGAGCGCTGCGGTATGTCCCACCAATGATTTACTGCCATTGAATGTCCGCCGTGGTGATTCGTGAGTCATAATGTGATGGGCGTTGTTCTGTTGGCGTAACTGTGTGGGTTTTGATACCGCCAGTTTATCACTGACCTTTGGTCTGGCGGATTCGTATATGTGACTGAATTCTGTCAGATTGCTGTGTGTGTGTCATAATATGGTGAACGGATATCCACCGCCGCTGCGGTAAGGTGGCGGCTGTCAGTGTGGCGGTAAGAGGGATATACCGCCAATGTCATAATGAGGGCCTATGTCCTCTAACTCTAGACTGGATAACATTTGTCACCCATCCCCAATGACCCAAATTTCTTCACCCATGACACAGATTAGTTTTCTTCAAAGACTGGACATCAAGAACACCTCCAACCTGATCCATCTGAACGCTATGCCCTCTACCTCTAGACTAGACGTCATTCGTCACCTGTTGTGGTACTCCTTGCATCACACTAGTGTTCACCCTCTGTGCAGTTTTCAATTGCAAAACCATAACTTTTTTTCTTTTAGCTTTTTTTGTTTCAGCTCTATCTCTAAATAATTAACTCCTTAATGGGCCAGTTCATTTCAGGTGATCTCATGTTAGCTATGTCTTTTGAACTGAACTCTAATATGTAACTTCTCTTCAAAGGTTTTGATTTTTCTAAATACACGTCATATTTCTTGGCTAATTCGGCTAATCTCTCATAAACCTGTCCTGGATGTTGAGTAGCATCCTTACACATGAGCTGCAGTTCATCTTCTGTGTATGTTTCCAATTGAGCTATGTCCAATGTTCCCAGAATCAATTCATTCAATCATAATTTCAATCTGGGCACATTCACTGATCTGTCTCTCTCTGGTGTCCCTTCTGTTCTAGCATTGCCATTTGTCAATCCCATTGCACCTTGTGAACTCAAACATTTTAACAAATCTGTCAATTACTGTGCTGTGAAACCTTGCAAACTAATATTACTTCCCTGGGGTACGTCTTGCTGGGTACTGCAATGTATAATCGAAATATGATCTGATCTGAATGTGGAATGCACTGGGGTTCCCTGAGGAAACCTTGCATCAAGAACTGCTCCTACCTTATTTACCATCTGGTTAGGTTCTGCAATTTGTGTGGGGGTCACAGGTGAAACAAGAGAAGCTGTTATCTCCATCTCTGAATTGTTTGATTATAATGATCTCTGCATACCAATTCGTCCCAACAGATGTAACTGGTGTTTTAGGAACAGTTAGGATATTTATTGAATGAACATCACTTCCAGTACTACCTTAAGGATACAAGGGAACAGCTGGACCTATAGTCACAAGAATTGTAAGTGCCTTTGGACCCTCAAGATTTGTCTAATTCTGAAGAATTTACATTTCTACACTCTGTCCTGTTAAGACAGTACTGAAAGTCTGTCCTGTTTGACTAGGAGTAACATTTGACATGGTCTGTAGTTGCGTCAAAATAGATTTAGGCCAACTAATATTTTAATAAAACTAAGCATTCAAGAAGAAGAATTCATAACATCAACAAGAACATCTGAGTTACAAAGATGATATTTTGCTCAGAATTAACAATCATCAGTCAATTCAAATTAGCAAAGTCAATTATCTTTGGCTGGGCCCATGTCAACCTTACAACTAGCCAAATCAGGGAAATACATGTGTGGGGTGAAAGACATGCTAGCAAAATACAAATAGCATAGAAAAGGCCAAAATAATTTGGTAAAAGATTATCTCGGTTTACAGACCTGTAACTAAATTAGACCAAAATAAGAGAAAAAAAAAAGAAAAGCGTCAGCATATCAGAAGCTGGGACAAGAGTCTTCTCAAAGGGAAATAAAAAGGATTTCTAAGTCTAAAAAGGCATTTCAAAGGCAATGGCAGAGAGGAAGGTATCTCTCCATGGATACAGCATTCAGGAAATCATCATCAGCAAAGCATCAGAATCAACAAGCATCAGGACAGCATCTGGGGACTGCAAGGATCTTTCAGGGACTGCTCAGGAGTGCTCAAGTTCAAATTTCCATTGATATTTTAGAATACACAAAGCATTCTGATTCGTCAATGATATCAGTTTATGTCACAATGAATGGGTATCATTCAATACTAATCAATCACCACACTCCATGCTGAAACGGTCAAATTCTTTCCCAGGGATGTCATGGGAACATCTTCCATCTGTGTGACTCCACGAACGTTTGAAACAATTGTATATACCAGACTATGTTTCACAATGTTCCATCAAGGACACTATGCTACAATCTCTCTATACCTAAATAATAGAATCTATTGCCAACTAGCTAAGCTTCTCATGAGAACATAACATAAAAGAAAGTCCACGTTAGGAAATGAATCAGCATTTGTAGAATGGTCACAAATTACAAGCTTCAACAGGCCTCACTCATGCCAACACCAAGGAATCATAACAATGCGTTTAATTATTATGCTTTAGTGAAATACATGTGATATGCAAACTTAAAAATTCAATATTAATAATACTTCATCAATTTCAGTAAAATATTTAGGGGGTCATTACGACCTCAGCGGTCTTTTTTCAAGACCGCTGAGGGACCGCTGCGCGGAAGACCGCCTGTGCAGGCGGTTTGCCGCTCGGCTTATTATGACTGTTGGCTGCTCTCCGTCGTTATTCCGATGGAGAGCTGCCAACAGCCATACTGGCGGGCGGCGGGGAAGTGGAGGTTGCTCCACCTCCACCGCCACGCCAACAGAACACCGCCCAGCGAATCACGTCCTGTGATTCGCCGTGGCAGTGTTCTGTTGCCGGTGTGGTGTCGGCGGAGCTGCCCCCATGGCTCCCGTCCCCTCCCGGAGGATCGACGGACCAGGTAAGTCGATCGTCCGTTAGGGGAGGGGGGTGGGGGGGGTGTTGTGTGTTGTGTGCGTGCATGGGGGTGTGCATGTGTGTATGTAGAGGGGGTGTGTGAGTGCGTGTATGCTTGCGGTGGTGTTGTGTGAATGGGAATGAGTGCGTGTATGTCTGTGGGTATGTCTGTATGGATGTGTGCATGTATGTTTGAATGTGGGTGTGCATGTCTGACTGTGTGTGTGGATGTAGGCATGTATGTCGGGGTGTGTGCATTTGTGTGTTGGTGGTGCCTGCATGCGTGTCGGGTGTGTGTGAGTTATGTGATGTTGGGGGTCGGGGTGGGGAGGGGTGCCCTGCCACCTTTGGGGGGTGGCAGGGGTGGTGGGGGGTGTAGGCGAGGGAGTTAGGGTGGAGGTGGGGGTGGGGGGTGGGGAAGACCCCTATCAGTGCCAGGGAAGGAATTCCCTGGCAATGATAGTGCTTACCGCCATGGATTTCATGGCGGTTCAAACCGCTGGAAATCCACGGTGGTAAGCCGGGTGAAAATACCGCCGGCGGTATAGTGATGGCCGCCGGGCTGGAGACCCAGGTCTCCAGCCCGGCGGTCGTCTCCGCCCTGGAGGGCGGAACGGAGAACCGGAGGATGACCATGGCGGTACCCGCCATGGTCATAATTCCCCAAGGTAAGACCGCCAGCCTGTTGGCGGTCTTACCACCGGTTCACCGCCATCCGCCAGGGTCGTAATGACCCCCTTAATTTCCAAGGGGAAAGCTTTGTGACTGCATTTCATTAGGTACAACAGAGAATTGTACTTTCTCTCACTTTTGCACATATTTTGAACTCTTAATCATTTACTAACCATAAGAAATTCAATATTGCTTCTATATGCCCTGTTAGTCTAGAGTCTAAATTACATTAGAACATCAATGTTATCCTTCTAACGTGATTTAATTCAGATGCCACCTAAGCCGAACTCTGAAACACAAGCAAGTACACATTTAAAATGCTTGGTAGTGCAGCTTTCGAAGTTTAACTATTAAAATTACAATTAATCAATCTTTGGGCAAATCTGCTCGAAGCGTCTTGTACTAATGCTCAGAGAAGTTTCTGGCAATTAGTTAGCAGTGGAGTTAGCACATCTGTCCTTATTTGGTTTTCTATTGCTATTGTATAAGGGGATGCATTAGAGGTTCGATGGACCTTTTGACTGCGCTTAGAGTGATTCCCACCATAAATCTAAAATACAACGCAGTTACATCAACAACCTCAGTAAACAACATCAAATACCTTTGGAGTCTGAAATCTTCATGCACCATGACCCATTTGGCCATGAATAAGTACACCTTTATGTAAAGTATGAATGTTTATTTCCCTATTGTTAACAATGCTAATTTCACGTTAATTAGTCTCAAAACCATCTGGTAAACATACAAGAATAACACTGGTTGGCCAAACCTTCTAAAGAATCTCAATTTTAACTAGTACGTTGATTACTAAGCATTCGAGAGTCGCAATACACATTAAAAGTAAGAACAATTGAGCAATAGAAATAGCATATATCTAGGTTCAGCAACTGAGCAACATCAACTGTTATTAATAGCCACCTGTTAACATGTCAAGATGTCCCTTACTAACCATCCGATTAGAATAGCATGTTTGGGCCTCATACAAAACAATTTAGTCAAAGTTAATTTGGAAAAACACCTAGCTATGGCTCTATCAAAATAGCGGTTGGCACCTAGAAACAAAAGACAACTTACAACAAGAACAATAGCATTTTGTTATACCTCTCCTCAGTATGGATCAACAAGCTGTGATTATCTTTGTCAGTTGGATATCAGTTTGGTGTGCATCAGCAACGGGCCATGAAAGGGAATGGTTCAGAACCAGGGACTGTAAACTATCTGAACTGTTAGAAAGCAATATCTAAGGGATCAGCATTCTAAGCAATTTTAAGCCATCAGACTTTTAAGCAATCAAGTTGAAGATAGAATCCTCTACGGAGGAAATCAAAATAGGAATGAGTTCCCTTCTCTATGTGCAGTTGGGCTAAGTTAAAACTGTCTAAAAAACTTCTAACATTGCCATTGGTTAAAGAATCATTCGTTTACAATTAGTCCAATAAGGATTAATTCCCAAATCTAAGATATAACTAAACTGTCTTTCACATGTCGATGGTTGGCTCCTCTTCACATGTTCCCACTGTCAGGCTCATCAGATAACATTTTTTTATCCATCCATACTCCAGTCAGTGCATCCATTGTTAGCTTCTGGGAGCATCGCTGGATTACACATTAAACTATACAATGTAGCAATTACTAATTCAAGATATTCTAGCAGGCAGTTATCATTAGAAAGTCAAAGACATCTGCTAACATTTGGCCAACACAGTGAAAAACTATACATGATTTGATTTCTCCAGTCATACATTCCCACAAGATTATTAAACAGTACAGCTTAACATGAGGCTTGTGCAAACTAGGCCCACACTTCGCTAATTTAAGGCCTATAGTTAATAAAGCAAATACATAATGCAAAATAATTAATATAACACATTACTTCATTAACCTAAATATAAGCACTTCAATTAATATTAATCTGGATTTAATAAGGACACTTCGTGATTAATAGCAGCCACTCAAGTAGGCACATTTTCCAAGTCGCACATTATTTTCTATGCTAGTCAAATTCTATGCAGATTCATAATCCAAAGTACATAAAAATCATTAGTAATAAATTTAGCGTTCACAGTGGTAGTGGAACCTCTCGAACTCTTGCTGGGTCTTCAATGCTCCACTGCGAAAAGGTTGGCAATTTTGGGAATCCTTATTCATGCCCCTTGATATTGATTAGTCCGTAGAAGCAGCAGCTTTCTCCCATACCGGGGACAAGCCCTGTGTTTTGCTAGAGTTCCTTCTTAAACAGACTACTTCTGCTGTTAATGCATTTAAACAAGGGAAGGCCCCAGGTCTGGACAAAATCCTAAGTGACTTTTATAAATCCCACAATAGTATATGGGTCCCGAAATCAATACTATTATCCATGCAATCAACGCTGGTGCTTCGATACTAGCTACATGGAAGGATGCTGGGATCGTGTCTTTTAAAAAAAAAAAAAAAGTCCCTTCTAACTTCTGCCCTACCAGCCTTCTGAGTAATCTCCAGAAGGTCTTCTGGAAGAAAATCTTGGACCAGCTACTAGAGTTGATTTGTGATAATAAGGTAATTCCTAATCTTCAAGCAAGGTTAAAAACTCTGACCAGCTCCATCGACCATTTGTTTTATGCAGATAAAGTGGAAGACTGTTGATTTTGGAGACCTTTTTGTGGCTTTTGTAGATCTCCACACTGCCTTTGACATGGTCTCAAGAGAAAAGTTGTTGGTCACGTTTTGGTGAAAGGGGATCCTGTGCGATCTGCTAAGTATTGTAGTTCGCATCCATAAAGGGAACTACGGCAGGATTTGTTATGACACTAAGGATGAATTAATGGACCCAATATATGTTAGTAAGGTTGTTTGGCAGGGATGTGTCCTAGCACCTACACTTTTTCTCCGGTATGTTAATATTTGTGTAGATTATCTGATTAACTGTGCCAGTGACACTCCCTGACTTGCTAGGTAAAAAAATCCCAGGCCTTATTATGCAGATGATACCCTCCCATGAGTTTTTTCACTTTCTACGGACTTTGGCCTAGAAGTGCCAAAATAAAGCTGATGGTATACACCAAGAGGAGGAAGCTGAATGGAATGGTCATTTTGAGCAATGAGGTTTCTGAGTTTGATTACTTAGGAGTCAGATTAGCAGACTCTGGATGAAGGATATATATATATATATATATATATATACTTTTTCCGTTTAAATTTCCATAGAGATTGTAGACATGACTGCAGCCCGAACTGCTGAACGGATTTATACCAAATTTGGCAGAAAGGTAGTTCTTGGTCCAGAAAGCATCCTTTTTGTTATATGGTGTAAATCCACTCAGTAGTTTGTGAGATATTTGAAGAAAACCAAATGTGTATATATGGGCAGAAGCTAAGTACAGATCTCGTGGTAAGTACTGATTGTCTGTGAGCACTTCAACTAGGAAGTGTTGGCAGCCATCTTGGGACCAAATTACATGATAGCACCCCACTGAAATGCATTGTAGTGAATGGCACGTTTTGAGGGTCACAACAAGGACAACTTATAAATGGCGAGAACAGATTTTAGTTACAATGTAAATTATTTGTTGATGGTACCATAAAGATTTTAGGAAGTGTGGTGTGTTCTAAGGTGATTTTACAATGTGAAAATGCCTTCTGCAGGCATTTCATGAATCATGTTTGAGAGAAAGCTGTTTTCTCATGCTTCCCCATTTCGGTGATGAAAGTTGCTCCAGAAGCTAAAATGAGAGCATATTTTCTGTAAATACACACTATCTTTCTCAGCCATATGAGAATGAAGGCTGACATTCTCAATAAAACATTTACTTCCAACAGGAGCAGTCTTTCAGTTGATTCCCTTGTGTTCTACTGCAGCCTTCCAGAGTGTTCTAAAGAACAACTAGCGTGCTAACAGTCTTACTTATGACAAACGTGTGTACATCTTCATTGAATCAAAATTGTAAAACTTAAGACATTTAATTTAGAAAGGAACAAAAGGAGGGGGGTTTATTTTGTCATACAAATTATGTTAGCGCTGTAGAAAGAAAAATTAGAACATGTTTTAAGTGAGTTCTCAAATATCTTTCTCTTCTATTTAATTGAAACATTTCAACACTAGCAACAGACTGCCAGTTAACTCCATGGTTATCAGCAGCTTACAGTGTTATAATGAGCAACAGTAGTGCTAACATTCTAAATTTATGCCAAAATTATGGCACATCTGACCGCCATCTTGATGGAATTGAAGTGAAAAATAGAAATAATTTTCTACTACGGATACTGCAGTAAATAAGGAAACTAGGGTGCTTCATAACAAACAAGTCTCCCAAGATGGCCACCAGAGAACAAATAGCACAAATGTAGCACACATATTACCCAAATGTAGCCCAAGTATAGCCTAAAGACAGAAGTATGCAAAACACAATGGTGGTCATTATGAACATGGTGGTAAACACCGCACCGCCGGTGGTGGCGGTAACTACCGCCAACAGGCTTGTGGTCCGGACTGCCAAAAAATGAAGCACATTAAAAACAGGCAGCGGGCCATCTCCCACTGCCATTTTGGTAGTCCCGCTGACGACAAGGGAGGCCATACTCAGCCCGGCAGAAAGGCCCTACCTACCCACCAAATAATGAAACACCACACCGCCATCAGTTCCTGGGCCGGAACCACCACCACGCAAAGCTTGGCAGAAACAACCCATATAAAGAGAAACACTCACCGGAGGCACACAGATCACGTCAACGCGGAGCGAGAGTTCGAAATAATCCCAGTGCTTCTCCTTGCCATATTTCTCCAGTACCATGACAAATGACGAAGACAACGATGGTAAGTACTGCAGCCTAGTACACATGGGAGGAAAGGACACAGTTACACACCAACCCCATCCGCAATGCACTCCCAACCCCTCCCACCATCCCAAGCCATACATATCATAACAAGATGTACTTATCCAGACACAAGGCAACAAATACCTGCACCAGTGCACACCACATCCCCACAGTGAACCGCTGCACAACGGGTCAATATTGTGCCAACAGGACTGCTGGGCACTAAAATTTACTTCAACTGGATTAAAAATAAATGTACAAACAAGGCCAGAGGCCAGTTCATATGTACAAGTCCCGAAAGGGCAAATATAGGCTACACTTGACTCCTACGATGGCAAAGGAAACTCCACTGAGAAGGGGCATCTATGGGGCAGCCAGGCACCTCAGTTATCAGGGGCAGGGGATGGCGGGTGAGTCATGTTTCAAAGGGGGGGTCTTGGGCTTAGGTTTAGTAGAGGTGGAGATCGTTTGGGCTTGCCCTTGGAAGGAGGGGGAGTGGTCCTGGACTGGGGGGTGGCTGAGGGACCTGGGGCAACACAGTGCTTCTTCCTCCCTGGGGAAGGTGCAAGGGAATGGGAAGGGTGAACTGTTAAGGACTTTGAAGAGGAAGGAGTGGACTGGGCGAGGGCATGGGAACGTTTAGGGAAAAGACGGGGTGGGCCAGTGGGTTCAAACAGGTCAACACAGGAGAGGAAAAGCTTCTTAGGTGCTGTTGGAGGGGTTTTGGAGCCAGATCTGGGAGCGGAGGTTAAGGGAGTGGTGGTACGAGTTGTAGGTGTGCTGGTCGTGGATGCAGTGTGGTGTGGATGAGTGTGAGCATTTGAGTGTCTTGGGAGGAGGGGGATGGACACAGTGGGAGAAGACATGCTGCCAGTGTATATGGATGTTGTGTGGGTGTCTGCAGGTCAGGTGAGTGTGCTGCAAGTGTCTGTGAATGTAGTCGTGGTGTCTGGGGTGCATGACTGGATGTAAGCTGTTGTGGTGACTGCAAGAATGGAGGCAGCAGCAGTGACCGAGGGGGCAGTGCATGTGTTTGTGCTTGGTGAGGTGACAGACAGGGAGGCAGGGAGGTTGACACAGTGGGGGAGGTGGATGTTGATGTGTGTGCTTTTGTATGTTGGGTGTGTGCCTGCATGTCGTGGGAAATGTGGTGCTTGTGTTTCTCTGTGTGCTTCTCGTGTGTTGATCTGTGTGCATGGCTGTCTGTATCCGTGCTTGGGATGGGTGAAGGGAGTGGGGTGCTGGAAGGGGTAGAGGTGGTGGGAGGGGGGACGGAAAGACCAAGGACACTGGCTGCCGTTAAAGAGGAGGCCAAAGCCTGAAAAGATCTCTTTAGGCCAGACATGGCACTGTGAATGCCTTTCAGGTATGCATTGCATGGCTGCATCTGGGATGCTAGCCCCTGGATGGCATTCATGATGGTTGTCTGCCCTACAGAGAAGGTTCCTCTGTGAGGGCAGCAGGGCTGAATGGGGCAGGAGATGAGGTGCCTGGGGCGAAGGAGATGCCCACCCTCGTGGGTGAGCAGGCACAGGCAACTTGGTGGGGAGCTACTGGGAGGGTGGTGATGGTATGTGGGTGGCAGGAGATGACAAAGAATGAGTGGGCCCAGTAGGGTCCACCACAACCAGGGAGCTGATCTCAGAGGAGGTATCGGAGTCACTACCTCCAGTGGTAGTTGCCTCCCCCGTGGTACTCCCCTCACCCTCCAACCCACTTGTCCCCTTGGCATCGGTAGACTCTGCCACGCTGCAGCATCCCCACTCGCCAGTGCCTGAGCTCCCTCGCCAGATGATGCTAAAGCCCACAAGGGCACAAAAGCACGGGGCGGGGACAAAACAAGAAAGAAGTATGTCAATTCCAGGAAATATGTATGTGTTGCGACACATACACTCCCATCCAGCTCAGGCACTAACCCTTAGCAGACACAACACATGTTATGAATGTGCCCCTGACTGGTAGGCATGACGCCACAGTACACTACATTCCCATCCAGCGCCACTACACTTTGTAATGAGACAATGCCAAGCCAACACATCTGCAAGTCCATGAGGCTACATTGAATACAATGGCCCAAACAGGGGATCCCTCACAGGCCAACAGACCCAGCCAAAACTACCTAGGACACTAGCCCACAGACGTGGAGGGGGGCAGGACTGCAGGGACACACCTGTCTATGTGCCTGGCACTATTATGCATGCACACCTTAGCACCTAACTACTCTCATCATAGTGGCATCATAACAGTGTTGGTACTCACCCCCTTGTGGCTGCTGTGCTGCCTTCAAGTGCCCATCCAAATCCGGTTAGGCCACCACCAGAATGCGGGCCATTAGGGGGGTCAGGGTCTGATGGGCACCCCTCCCTCATTGGGAGGCCTTCCCCAGCTGGGCCTCTCCGGTCTTCCTGGCCCAGCACCTCAGGTCCTCCCACCACTTCCTGCAGTGGGTGCTCTGCCAGTTGTAGACCCCCAGGGTCCACCTTGGTGATGGCTTGCTACAGTCCCCGCTTTTGATGGGCGCTGACCTGCATGGGACACAGAGTAAAGGATCAGACATCAGTGTCAGTGCCCTATACACAAATGCCATGCCTGTTCAACCTGACTTGGCCCATGGAGACACACATAGGGACAATTTCCAAGCCAAAAACTGCCAGACACACTACGGGTGAGCATTTACATAGCGAAGAATTCATACAGGCATCTGCCACATTCACACACATCTAAGGAGGACAAATAGCAACTCACCTGCTCCTCTGGTCACTCATGCAGCTTGGCATACAGGGGTAGGACCCCATCCACCAGCTTCTCCAACTCCTCCGCGGTGAAGGCCGGGGCCCGTTCCCTTGTCACATGTGCCATCTCAGGGACCAGAGTCAGGACACAGCAGCATATGCTCAGAGCCCTTCCCTTCTTGTAGTGCAGGAGTCAAGTGTCAGGGACCTGTCAAAATGGCGGTAGATTCCGCGGCGGTGTGCACTGTCACCGCCGAAGGGCATCATGATTGGCCCAGCTTCCCCATTGACAACCATGTTATCCAATGATCAGGTGCACGGCATTGAACACTGCCTACCGCCATGACGTGTAACGCCAGCAGAATTAAGTTACTGCCACACTACACTACTTGTATGGCAGGAGGTTGCCATTTTGCACCCACCACGCCTCCATAGCCTTGCCGGGGGCCTCATCCATGGCTCCATTCCCTCTCCCCTTCGTCGAGTACTGACATGAGTACTGGTCCTCCACATGGAATCATGGTGAGAAGTGTGTCTACACTGTGATGCCATTATGACTGAGACACCTCACCACACATTAGCCTGACATGATTACTTCCTTCTTTGTGTTTGTGTGAGGCACATTTGTGTTGCATGTAAAACATCAATTCTCTCTTCATGTGATGCAAGTGTATGTCCCAACTCAATGTGTCTTCCTTCCTCCCCCATTGGTACAGACCCATGTGGCAAGGGAGAGCTCCATCTGTTTACAGACCCCTGGTAGATCTGGCCACCATGGAGGAAGGTCACATCATCATAAATTACCGCCTGAATTGAGCTACAATCCTGGAACTCTGTGCAGAAATAGAGTCTGTTCTGAAGCCAGCTAATAGGAATCACCATGCCCTACCTACAACTGTGCAGGTACTACCTGTGCCCCATTTTTTGGCCACAGGTTCATTCCAAGTAACAGTGAGCATGGCTACCAGGGTATCTCAGCCAATGTTCAGCCACATCCTGTCCTATTTCCTTAATGATTTCGTTCAAACACCTGCAAAGTTATGTTGAGTTCCCCAAAGGGCTGATATCACTGCCATCAAATCAGGATTCTACGCCTTTGCAAATATCCCCCATGTGATAGGTGTCATTTATGGTAACCACATAGCACTCATACCCCCAAGAATAAATGAGCAGGTGTTTTGGAATCGTAAAAACTATCACTCCATGAATGTCCAATTGGTGTGTACAGCTGATCAGTACATTTCACGTCAATGCAAGGTTCCGAGGATCAGTCCATGATTAATTTGTCCTGAGAAACAGCAGTGTGCCACACATGATGGGACAACTACAGAGGGACAGAGCTTGGCTCATAGGTGAGTGTGTATGACCCTGGATCAGTTACATAGCTCACAGGCAGGCTGTATGCAAGTTGATAGTACCCTCTTTCGCCCACTTTTGCAGGGGATTCTGGCAACCCAAACATGGAATGGCTCCTGACACCTGTGAGAAATCCCAGGACAGATGCAGAAAGGCATTAGAATCAGGCATATGGTCGAACTATGCGGGTGAGTGAGCGGACCACAGTACTCCTCAAGGTAAGATTTTGTTGCCTGCATCTCTCTGGAGGATCCCTGTGCTATGTCCCTGGCAAGGTGTATAAGATAGTGGTGGCCTGCTGCATGCTCCACAACTTGGTTGTGAGGAAAGCTATCCCACTTCTGGAAGAGGAGGATGCTGTCCAACCAGCCCTGCCACATCAGACGAGGGATGAGAGTAATGGTGAAATAGAGGGGGAAGACATCAACTCCAGGACCCAGCTAATCCGGCTATACTTCCAGTGACTCAGGTACATTTCCTATGATGCTGATGGCTTCACTGCATTGTTTCAGGGTGACTCATGTAGTAAGTGCTGTGGTGTACCTTACCAGTGATGTAGCAAATTCATGACTGAAGTGGCAGATATGAGATAACGCAATGGAATGTACAGTGTGACATACTTCAGACACTACAGTCTGTTAGACCCCCTCCTGTTATGCAAGCGGCATCATGATGGTAACTGGCTATTGCATAAACAATCACATTTGATTGCTCATAATAAATAGGGACAGAGATTTAGGATGCACAAGTGTATTTATTCCAAGTCAAAACATCCATGAGTGATGGGACAGTGGAAGGGAGTGGGCACATGGTGAACAACATTCTCAGGTACATTTGCACAGCTGTTGGTAGCACAGGGGCACAGTCCATAGGGCCATTGGAAGACGGTGAAGTGGCAGTGGCATGTCAACAACGTAGCTCAGTGGCAATTAAGGGAGACAGTTCAGGCAGAGTCACTTCTTGGCTGTGGGCTTGGTCTTGGCTGGTGTTTCAGTGGGATGTCTGGGTCTGAGGCCACGTTTGCGAGGGTGAAGCTGGGCTGCAGGGGAAGGGGTGCTGGTGTCCTGTGAGTCCTCTGGCAGTGCCACCAGTACAGTAGCTGCTGCAAATGTAGATGGCAGGGCAGTGTCCTCGCTAGTGGAGGGGGCCTGCAAGTGGGTGGAAGACTCAGACTGGATGTTTGTCTGGCGCTGCAGCACCCCTGCAATGGTGGCCATGGTAGCACTGAGCTGTTTCCATTGCTCCATGGCCTCCTGGTGGTGTGCTACCTGCAGCCTCTGATTCTCCTCCAAGGTGGCCAGGATCTGGCCCATCCTGTCCTGGGAATGGTGGCATGCTCCCAGTACCTCAGCAATGGCCTCCATGGCAGCAACATCGCTCCTTGGGTCACCCCCTGGGCCACTGATACCCTCCCACTGGCCCAGCCCCGTGTGCCTGTGTCCCCTGCACAGGTCTGGCAGTCCCACTTGAAATGGGCCCTTCACCCTCCTGCATGGTGCTGAGTGGGGACTCAGGCCTCTGTACATGTGGGCCGCCTGTTCATGGCCTGGGGAAACTGGTGTGGGGGCGTTAGGCCAGAGCTGATGGTGGTGGCTGGTTGGTAGGGGTGTCAGTGGGGTCCTGGGTGGGGCGTCTGGAAGGTGGTTGTCCAGGGGTGTGGGATGGGCCAGGGATTTCCTCTGTGTCCAGACATCCATCTGCACTTTCTTGAGTGGGCCCTTCGTCTTCAGGTGTAGGACTTGCACTCTTTAACATCTCCATCCAGGTGGCATGGGTGGTGGTGCCTGTGTGTGAGAGAATTGAGATGTGGGTGTCCGTACAGTCTTGTCAATTGCAGCACTGGTCAGCAGTTATTGGTGGTTGGAATCCCTTGTGGTGGCGTGCAGGGTCCCTTCATGTTCTCTTTGATGCATTTATTGTGGGTAGGCGGTTCATTTTGGGTGTTGTGGTGCTCCTGAGATTACATGCATGGGTTGACATGCATCTGACTGTGCACAGGGGGCTGGATGGTGATTTGTATGGGGGATTGTGAGCATGCAGGTGACATGGATATGAGTGTGTGGGTGTTGTGGACTGGGTAGGGGATGGGGTCCTGGTGGTAGTGAGAGGGATGGGGTGATACATGCGTTACTGGTGTGGTGACTGTTGGGGTATTGTAGTTGACTTACCCGAGTCCAGTCCTCCAGTGAGTCCAGTGAGGCCCTCCGGGTGCACGATAGCCAAGACCTTCTCCTCCCAGTCAGTGTATTCTGGGGGGAGGAGGGGAGGAGCCACCACCAGTCTTCTGAATGGCGATGTTGTGCCTAGATGCCATAGAAAGCACCTTCCCCCGCAGGTCGTTCCAGCTCTTCCTGATGTCGTCCCTTGTGCATGGATGGTTTCCCACTGCGTTGACCTTGTTGACTATCCCCTGCCATAGCTCCATCTTCCTGGCCTAGGGTGTCTGCTGCACCTGTGCCTCGAATAGGTGCGGCTCGGCCCTGAGTATTTCATCCACCATGGTCTTTAACTCCCTGTCTGTGAAGCGTGGATGCTTAGGGGGTGCCATGATGTGTGGTGTGGGTGGTCTGTTGTAGGTGTGTTGGTGAGAGTGTTGTTGTGTGGATGGGTGTGTGGCTTGTGATGGTGGGTGTGCAATGTAAGAATTATGGTGGTTTTTTGAGTGTGTGACTTGTGTGATGGTTTGCTCAGTGTATGTGTGTTGTTGTTTCAATATCTGTCATGCTATTGTCACAAACTGCACTCGACTTCTCACCTCTGGATGGATTGGAGAACACACCCGGTCTTCAGCAGTTTCTGGATAATCCCAGATAGGGGCTATCCTTTCTAGTAGCCACAGTGCCGCTTGACAGGGAACGCCAAGGCAGACCGTACCCTCCAGAAGGAGTCCCAGAGGAAAAAAAACCAAGAACTGTTGAAAAACCTTAAACAGGAACTCTTAAAAAGGAGAAGAAAAAACAGGACTTGAAAATAGGAAAAAACAAGGCAAAAATACTCCAAGGCGAAAACAGGAATGACGAACAGGAGCGAAGAGCACTAGCAAAGGGAAGTGTGTGCAACGCAAGGTAGGGCAAGACATAGGCCCTCATTACAACATTGGCGGGCGGCAACCGCCGCCCGCCAAGTTGTAACCGCCGTGTGGCCGCCAATGCGGCTGCACTCCCGCGCTGCCCATTATGACATCCCCGCTGGGCTGACGGGCGAAACAGAGTTTCCGCCCGCCGGCCCAGCGGGGATGTGGGACGCAACATGGGAGCCGGCCCCAAATGGAGCCGGCGGTGTTGTGGGCGTGCGACGGGTGCAGTTGCACCCGTTGCGCTTTTTACTGTCTGCAGAGCAGACAGTGAAAAGCTGCATGGGGCCCCCAGGGGACCCGCAACTCCCCGTACCGCCAGCCTTTTCCTGGCGGTTCAAACCGCCAGGAGAAGGCTGGCGGTAGGGGGACTCGTAATCCCCTGGGCAGCGCTGCTAGCAGCGCTGCCCTGGCGGATTACTACCGCCGGGGCCATTGTGTCGGGAAATTGCCAGACCCGGCGGTTCGACTGTGGCGCTTCCGCCGTGGTCGTAATGACCAGGGGAGCACCGCCAGCCTGTTGGCGGTGCTTCCGTCATTTCAGCCCTGGCGGTCCTGTACCGCCAGGGTTGTAATGACCCCCTTAGTGGCTTATATACTGAAAAAGGGGAAGTTACATCACAGGAAATGAAAAGAACACCATCTTGAATTGGGAAAAAACCCATAGAAAAGAAAAGGAAAAAAGAGGCAGTATATAAGAAAAAGAGCATGCTGGGATATGCAAACAGGAAGAAGACAATATGGACACCAACATGAACATGAAGAAAGGCAGAATACAGAGGCAAAAAAAGAAAATGAAAAGAAAAGAAAAAGACCAGAAGAAGACCACCACCGACAGGGGAGACAACAATGTCCTACAGCTGGTAAGGGCAACGCGACCGGGAGCACAAAACACGCTTCCCCGGACGCAGTGCCAAATTGACAAGAATTCGGATGTAAAAAGGGACGCTGCGTTGATTGGCATTGGAAAGGATTGTGGGGTGTGCATATGTGTATTTGAAAGTGTTGTGGATGTGTGTCAGGTGTGTGCTTTTCGAACTTGCCAATGTGTGCATTTGTTGTTGGCGGGTCCCATTGCTGGCCGTGGCGGTCCGTACCGCCAATGGTCGTTCGACATTCACTGTCCGCTGAGCTGATTCGTGCATCATTATTTGGTGGGCGGGGGATTTGTCTGCATGGGGGTGGTGGGGTGAGGTGTACTGCCTTTCCGCTGTCGAAGGCTCTGCCAGTGGGTGGAGGTTGCAAGATTTTTGGAGGTTTGTCTTTTTGGCATCATTATACGGCGGTGTGCAGTTCACCGCCACTGATGGTCTTTTGTTCACCGTCAGCACGGCGGTCGGCGATGATTGCCGCCAAGTTAATAATGAGGGCCTTTGTTTTTTTAGGTTTTTGCAGTTTTACAAAGTGCACACTTGTCTCACAAGTACTGGAGTGCTTTACATGATCATCAGTTACATTACACAAGGACACATTCATTTTGGTACATAAAGATAACAAATAATGTAGATTTTCCTAGGAATTTATGAAGGAAAGTCCTAATTTTATTAAAGACACGGAGGAAAGTATTATGTTTTCTTTTCTTGTTAAATTTTAATAGCAGCAGTCAAGACAGAAAACTACAAATCCCAAGAGGCGTACGGTAATAGCCAATGGGAGAAAATGTGTAGTCCACAGTAATACACCACATGGCCCATGTTACTTATCTTGATTGTGAACAGCCCTCTTTTCTTGCTTCTCTCAGTCAAGATAAGTATATTTTCAGAATAACATTTACTGGTTACGGTGATTGTTTAATGTTTATTGATTTATGCCTGTTTGCTTTATTGTGTGGTTTCTTTCACTCACTTTCCCCAGTCGGCTTGTAGCTGCACATTGCTTTGCGCTCCTGCCTCGCGCACGGTATGCTTTTTCCTAAACTTTGACGTTCCCCTCAGCCTGCGGTCACCGTTTTCGACGACGGTTGAGGGAAACGTCGAACTCCTACCTGTCTCTGCTGTCAAACACTTCTGCAATTTCACTTTTGTTCCCCGGATATCCCGGACGCTCACATTGCTGTTCTGCTGAAGGTTGCCTCTGTTTCTCTGCCTTTCCCTTGCCGGTCTTTCTCTTTTCTCCACCCGTAGGTGGAGTCAAGCTATTTTTTCCTCCAGTTGAGGAAATTTTAACCCTTTCACAACCAGCCTCTATTATAATAACAGCTTTACAAAGTTTTCAAATTTAACAAGAAAGGAAAGCATAATAGGAGCCTCCGGTCTTGTCATAAAATTTCAAAGCACTTTGCCGCTATTTGAGAACTCAGAAAATATGTCCCACAACTTACGGCACTCATGACATCTTTGGTAACAGCACTGATAATATAAATGTGATATTTGCAGTAAAGTTTTTGACGAAAAAACTGCATGGAGAGGGCGCAAGTTATAGTTACCTTAGGGCACAAGTTATTTGTTTTGTTTTATTATTTTTTTTCAGTGAATTTCTATTTTTATTACTATATGTTAATCCAACCACCGCCATGCACGACCTTTGGCCATCCTCCTATAAGCACCCAACCTTGCACCGAGCACGGCCTTTGTCCATGCGCAGCAGAGGTTACCCACAAGACCTGGCCTGCAGCTGCATCCTGCGGCCACCCCCTAACCACCCAATTCCATTCTGTGCACAGCCCTTTGGTCATGCATGGTGGGAATAGGTCACAGCCTCTCTGGGTGTGAGAATAGGGATGAGAGGGTGTATCTGGGGGTGAGAGTGGTTGTGAGACTATCTGTCTGGTTGTGAGAGTGCATACATCACTGTATTAGTGAGTGCGTCAGTGTGTGCGTGGGTGTGTGAGTGTGTTTAGGAGGGTGTCAGTGAGTCTGTGAGTGGGCATGAAAGTCTGAGTGGATCTGTAAGTGGGCATCTGTCTGAGTGGGTCTGTGAGTAGTTGTGTGAGGGTCTGAGTGGGGCTGTGAGTGGGTGCACAAGGGTCTGAATGGGTGGAGAAGTGGGAGAAAGAAATTGAAAGAGAGAGAGAGACAGAGAGACAGTGAGAGGGAGAGATATAGAGCAGTGGTTCCCAACCTGTGGTCCACGGACCCCCAGGGGTCCGTGACACATTCCCAGGGGGTCCGCAGGCCTGAGCTGGGAGGAAGGCACTTCTCCAGCTGGGGCCTCTGACAAACACTTGCATGTGTATTTTCATATTTATTACTTCCTTTGTTGAGCAGTTTTAAAGGCACTGCAAAGCTCCTTGTACTGCAAAAATAAAAGCGTCAATCTAAATCAAGTGATTAATGTATCTGCTGGAGAGAGATGGGAGTTTTGTGCAGCGGCAGTTTTGACTCAAAGGTAGCGCAGATGGTAATATGCCTGATGCAAAGAATGTGTATCATGCAAAAAATAGTATTTTATGTGCATGGCTCAGTGGGTTACTGCTTTTGTTACAGAGATTCTTTTGTTACTATGCAGTTCATAATCGTAATCTAGCACAGTGAGCTGTGAACTGCCATTAAAGAGCTGCATGCAAACCGCTTGGCACAAATTAGAAAGTTGTTTTTTTCCTATTCTTTCATCTTCCTTATGCTGCTAAAAAGGTTTGCTTGTGTAGAAATATATTCTTATTGTTAACGAAGTGCTTAATTTGTGCTTGTTGTTTCCGGTGCTGAGCAGCGGCACTTATTTTTGAGGGCCGGGGGCTTATTCTTCTGCTTCAAGCATTTATTGTGATCAAACGACACATATGGAAAAGACGGAGGAAGGGAAAAATGAAAAAGCGTCTCAAAGGGAGAAAGTAGAAAGCTGCTAGAGTGAGCTGAAGTGTCAGGGAGTGGCTTTATATGGATTGAAAAGGCCCAAGATGGTTCAGGATTATGCTGCCTCAGTAATCCGTGTACCCACATTTAATTGCAGCAGCCACATGTTTAAGAGGAGGGCTTTGGGCACCAGCACATTTTTATTTACAAATTAAGCACTGTAGCTAACATCATCGCTAATGACAGTGCTGTGTTCTGAATCCTAAGTTTGTGCTTCTCGGACCAAGCACTCTTAGAAAATGCCTACCAGTGTGGATGACATGTCAATCCTACATCTTGGAGTCCCCTGAAAAAGTGCCCTGACACCCTACAGTGGTATGAGAGGTGCTACAAAACAAATAAATTACATGTGGCAGAGAGGCTAGGGAGAGATGAGAGGCCCTTATGGTTTACTTCCTTTCCCCTTCACTTATTTATGTGAAAAAGCTTTCTCAGATCTTGCATACCTAAAAAATAAAAACAGAAATCGCTGCGGAAATGTAGAATCTGACCTGAAGATTCACCTTTCCTAAATAAAACCAAACATTGAAAAGGTAGTTGCCGAGATGCAGCGTCAACCTTCCCAATAAAATGTTTTGATTTTTGCATATTTTTTTCAATATAAAATAATTTTATCTTTAGTAATTTGAGTGTTTGGTGTGTACTTGTTATATTTTTTGCGAATTACTGTTTTAATGTTTGAAAATTAAATCGTACAAATTGCTGGGGGTCTCCGGCTTCCAGTAATGATTCATTGGGGGTCCTCAGGAGTCAAAAGGTTGGGAACCACTGATAACGAGAGTTTCTAGGCTTTGATGTATGATATACTTAGAATGAGATATTTGTGCACAATTTGAAAAGAAAAATGTATGTGTCATTTAAAACTATAAGATCTCCTTTCAATATGAGCCTTAAACATTTTTAAAAAATAAAAAATAAATAAAGCAGGGAACTGACCAGAGGCACATCTAGATTCAAACCCTTAATGCTCAAGTGTGAAGGTCTGTGACCTCCACACTTTGAGCTAATTTACCTTGGCCCTTTTTCTTTTTTTTTACATTTTTGTCTGGGACTTGGCTCAAGCAGAGTCGTAACATCGCTGACACCGATTCTTGTTGAAGTGTTGCCAACCAATCAGAACTCAGCACGAGAGGGGAAGGAGTTGCAAATCCTTTGCGTCCACATATATACAAATTTGGATTTCCTTAAATTTCCCAAAAACTACTGAACCGATTTACACCAAATAACAAAAAGGCTCTTTCTGGACCAAGAGCTACCTTTCTGTTAAATTTGGTCTAATTTTGTCAAGTAGTTTTGGCGCTATCATTATTCAAAATCTCTATGGAAAAATTACTGGGGAAAATGTGTTTTGGGCCCCCTTTTTCTCGGCAGACAGCAGCTGATGTGAGTGTGAAAGTTTTTTGAAAAATTTCGTGAAGATTCCTCAAGTGGCACCAAAGTTATTAGCAAAGCAAAAATTAAATGCTTTTTCTATTGAAACTAGGTATACACTATGCAGGTCATTATGAATTTGTCGGTCTCAGGACTGAAATGATGACCATGGCCAAGTACCCAACAGAACACAGCCAAACTACCATCAGTACTGCCAGTGCAGTCAGGCTGCCGCGGACAGCAGTAGGCACCTTCAGACCGGCGGGGACCATGTTTCCACCGGACACATTACGAGGCTTCAAAGCGCCATGGTTTCCGCAGCGGTCACACTGCATCAAAACCCTGGCAGAAACCTACTCTATTAAAGGAAACACCTACCTTTAGGAACACGGACGTGCCCTGACCCACCATGGAGCCAGAACTCAAACTCCTCCCAAGGCTCCTGCTCACACAATGACTCCGGAACCAGCAACGGCAACGGATACAACAACCATAAGTACACACACAGAGCACACACTGGACGGAAATGCATTATTACACACCCACACACAACACACACATCCGGGACAGCTTTCGATGGACACAGACACACACACGCACACACATAACCACACATCCATACGAACACACACACCTACAGACACACATGCACACATACCACACACACGTACACCCAAACAACACACACCATAGCCAACACACACATGCCAATACACACACCAATCCGCACACACAGCACCGCCACTGCCCAACACAATCATACACAACTCCACCGACTCACACAACCACATCACAACCGCACCTACACAAATGCTTCACAAAGCACTCACACTGCACACCTCCACATGACAACACATACATACAACAACACGTAAGAAACCACAATACCAATCACACTGCCATTCCACAAACAATTCAACACACCATGCCCACACCACAAACAACGCATGGGATATAGTCAACACCAAACACACACACACCAATACACAACAACCACACAAGGACACACAACACCACCATCACACATGCCAACAATTACTATACACATTTTGGCTACACACATGCATGGAACAAACATAATCAACACACAAAACACAGCAATTACAGCAGGATCAATGGCAGGGCCACATACACACATGCAGCCCAAACACAACAGCAAGCACAACCAACACACACACAAGTCACATACACAAAAACCAAAGCCCACATACACCAAACAGCCATGTAGAAAGAAAGACAGGGCAAGCATGTTGACATCGAATCCAACTACATGCATGCTGGCGGAGATGTATTCAGAAGGCCAACATGGTTAAAAATATTTCCAACTATATACAAAAATAAGGCCATTGGCCAGTCCAGTGTCTATGCCTACAAAGGAACAAATGGCACTGCACTGTGCACCTATGTGACTCCTGACTGCAACATGACCTCCACAGGGTAGGGGCATCAAGGAGGCAGGCAGGCACCTCAGGATTTAGGGGAGGTGGAGGGGTGGTCCTTGGGCTTGGGTCTTGGCTTGGGGGGGGGGGCCTTGGCCTTGGGAGGGGCAGACGTCTTGGCAGGGGAAGGGGCATGGGCACCACTGGGGGGGCAGGAGAGGACTTGGAGGTGAAAGGGCTGGACTTGGAGAGGGACAGAGAGCACTTGGGGGTCTCACAGGGTGGGAGAGGGGTAGGGAACATGGAAAAGTCCAAGAGGAAATGTTTCTTTGACACACGGGGCCGGTCATGGAAAAAGGGTTTGGGAGTGAAGGGAGATGGAGTGGTTGTCAGATGTGTCTTGGGTGCATGTGCATGCATGGAATGCTTGTGTGTGCTGGGTGTCTGTTTGGTGGGTGAGTGCGGGTGTTTAGGTGTTTTGGGAGGAGGTGCTGGAAGATGCTGTGGTGGATGGGTGAGTGTCTGTTGAGGTGGTGTCTGTAGGTATGGTACATATTCTGCATTTGGGGGTGTCAGTGGTTGTGGTGGGTGCGGATGTGGTGACAGGGGTGGATGTCTGAGCGTCTGATATTGTGCTGACTGTGGGTAAGATGGGACTAGTGGCTGGATCCGTCAATGATGCTGAGGTGGCTGCAGGTGTGTCTGGTGTAGTGTCTTTGAGGGAGGGGTAGCGGGGGAGTCAGTGCAGGGAGTGGATGTTGTTGTGTCTGCAGGTGGCTGTTGCTTGCGTGCATGCCAGTGGTGGGTCTTGTGGTGCTTATGTTTGTCTGTGGAAACCTTGTCTGTTGAGGTGGATGCATGCCTGTGTCAACATGTGCTTTGGATGGGTATGGGGAGAGGGGTTTAGGTTTGGGAAGAGGTAGTTGAAGGGTGGATGGTAGACAAAGGGACACTCGCTGCCGTCAGAGTGGAGGCCAGAGCCCGAAATGATCTCTGTAGGCCCGCCATGGCACCGTGAATGCCCACCAGGCGTGCATTGCTCTGTTGTACTTGAGCTGCCAGTCCCTGGATGTCATTCACGATGGTCGACTGACTCACAGAGATGGTCCTCAGGAGTTCAATAGCCTCCTCACTTGTGGCAGCAGGGCTGACTGGGGCAGGGGCAGAGGTGCCTGTGGCGAAGGAGACACCCACCCTCCTAGGTGAGCGGGCATGGGCAACTGGGTGGGGAGCAACAGGGAGGGTAGTGGTAGGAAGGGGGGGACAAAGATGGTGCTGGGGTGGTCTCAGATGGGTCCACCACCGTAAGGGAGTGTCCGCTGGAGGAGGATTCCAATGAAAATGTGGCTGATACGGTCTCCCCGTGGCACACCCTTCGCCCTCTGTCCCACTGGGTCCCTCTGTGTCACTGGTGCCAGCTTCCTGGGTCCCGTGGGCTGCTGCTTCCCTACTCACCTGTGCCCCTTCTCCTTCGCCAGATGATGCTGATGCATACAAAGAGATAGAGAGGGAGAGGGAGAGGGTGAGAGGTAAGGGGCAAAATGGTTAACATATACCTCTCATTGACACAGGTAAACTTGTACATCTGTCACAATACATATCAAGGCTAGGCAATCGCATTTGACAATACACATATCCTACATAACACCATCACAGGTCACCACTACCCACACCTCACATCTACAGCAATACCTAAATAGGACAGCACTACAACACCCATCCCCAGGATACTAACTAATGCCCTTTAAAGCTGGCACAGCATGCCCTGGATGCAATATCAATACAATGCCTGGATACAAATATTACCTCTCCAAACCCCTTTCACCCATTGGATGTGCAGGCTGACACAACATAACAAGGCAGACCTCTACAGTGACAACAGCAGACTAGTCCATGTCCTCTGTAACATGTTCATTACAGTGAAGACAACTCCACTCACAAACCACACACCACCTACTTGTCCTCAGACATGCCTGCCCACTCAGTATAGTGATGCCATTATGGAAGACAACTCAGATTTAGCCAGTACCAGTCAGACACCCAACCACTTCACATCAGACGTGTACTATGTGAATCTGTGGTATAAAATGTGAGTAGTCAGACCCTATCATAGAGCTAGAGCTGTTGACACAAAACACATATATCACTACTCAGCATACCGCCAAGTGCATCTACAATGGGCCGTGTACCACATGTTCAGTGTCCGAACACATCCACTGAGTGCAGTGTCACAAAGGATAAACCTCTGGAAAACACATACAACATCATGGATCACTTTCCATGCCACCACACATGCAGGTACACCAGTTAAAATAGGCACAATGAGAACTCCACCCTCAAACACACCATTCTACAAATGGAAAAACCTGTCACTGAGCCCAAGCAATACACATCACATGGGTTAAATACTTGCATGCAGTAGGCATGCATGGACACACACCACTGCCAGTACACCTAATACACATCCCACTAACACTTAAGCAGTCTGAGGAGACAGGATACAAAATCACCTTTACCTCATCACGCCACACGTCGTGCAATACCCAAACCATTCCTAATCTGCCACTAACTAATAGCCAAGGCACGCTGTGAGGGTCACAAACCATCAGAATCCATGCCAACATGAAGTGGGCAGTCAGTTTGCAATGCAGCATAGGAGTAGCTAGGGCTTTGCAAGCATGGTGACACGTAAGGGTCCTCCCAGGGCACTTACTACCTTCAATGCTAAACCATAGTTTTGAAGGCCACAACCTCACAAGTATTCCTCCTAGGAATGCATTTCTGTGCAATAAGACTTCATCATTTCAACATTTTCAGAATCCCATGTTGACTACCTACACATTCCCCACAGTTTTGTGGTGGAACTGTTATGCTATGCCTACAATCTGTCAATATCCAGAACAAGTGCATGATTGAACAAGTCCCAGAGATAAAGGAGAGTCACACTGTTGCATATGCTGGTAGGCTACACAGATGGCAGTGGACTGACACCTCAGAGCCACTGATGCAGATGGCAGAAGTTGGTCATACACAATGCTCAGGGTGATACTTTCACTCACATCCATTGTATCGCCAGGAAGAAGTCACAAATGTGCCTCAGAATATTACTGACATGGAGAGGCATGGAACAGGAAGATTTACATTCAATGACTGTTATGCATGGAGACAAATCTACAAAATATACTCTGCCAGGGTGCCAATTTACCATTTCCTAATGTTGATACATATGTAGCATGTACTACAATGCCACTCTGCCAGGAATGAGGCACCCATACCCATTTAAGGCCAGGCAAATCCCAGGAAACAGTGATTACTCACCCCCTTGTGGCTGCTGTGCTGCCCTCAAATGCCCATCCACCTCAGGTTAGGCCACTGCCAAACTACGAGCCATTAGGGAGGTCAGGGTCCGACGGGCACCTCTCCCTCATTGTGAGGACATCCCCAGCTGGGCCTCAGTGGTCTTCCAGGCTCAGCACCTCAGGTCCTCTCACCGCTTGTGACAATGGGTGCTCCACCGGGCATGGACCCCCAGGGTCTGCACTTGCTTGGCAATGGCACGCCAGATCTCTTTTTTCTGATGGGCGTTTACCTGCATGGGTGACACAGACAGAATAAAAAAGTCATGTAGACAGGCACCATACCAACAGCAGTGGCTTATAGATATCAGGCCCACCAAATGCCCACACACACTCATCCTCACGCATCGCACCCATTAATTCCATTTACCCCTGCATCCATTTACCCCCTAACCAGAACACGTATGGCATTCACTCTCACACACACCCCTATCACACATGACTATGCCATTGGGCTCACCTGCTCCTCTGGTGCCCCATACAGCTGTCCATACAGGGTAGGACCCCTTCCACCAGATTCTCAAGCTCTTCCTGGGTGAAATATGGGGCCATATCACATGCAGGACGTGGCATGATGGCTCCCGTAGGCAGTCCACAATAGCTCATGTAGTGGAGGTCTTGCTTGCAGGAAAGTCAGGAGTCAAATGAGCAAGGCTGCAGAAAATAGTGGTCACGGCCGCCTTGTAGAGGACCGTCACCGCCAGTGGTGATCACCATTGGCCCCAGTCCCCCATAGGCAGCAATGTTAACCAATGACAAGTTGTACGGCGGCTGCGACCACCTACTGCCATGATGACATACGCTGCAGACTTAGGTCACTTCCATCTGTTCAGTGCTGCACGACAGGCGGCTGCCATTTTCTGCATATTTCATGCATTGATACAGATAAATAGGTGTGCCCCACACTTTTAACAGCTGAATGCAGAGTAGGCCTATGTTGTGCCATCTTGGTTTGGCTTATACATGTGACATGCATGACAAAGTTGCCTCATATGGCTAGTATGTCAACAGTGTTAGGTGTGTGCGACAATGATATGTAGTGCTAACATGTGTGGAGTGCATATCACATTGTACAATCTCTCCTTTCTATCCTAGATACCATGTCATGAGGATTTTGAGACATGCACCAGTGTAACTCCATGAGTGGACCTGGCAACCCAGTGGACCTTGCAACCCTGGAGGAAAGGCATATAATTCAGTCCCATTGTCCGAATCGTCTGACGATCATGGATCTATTTACCGAGTTGAAGCGTGATCTATTGCCTGCCATACGAAATCCCTATGCCATCCATCCCACAGTTCAAGTTCTGTCAGTGCTACACTTTCTTGCCACAGGCTCCTTTCAGATTACAGTGGGCTTGGCAGGAGGGATGTCACTGCCCACGTTCAGTCTTGTGCTGAAGGATGTACGGTGTGCTTTATTGAAACATATGGAGAGCTACATCAGGTTGTCCCAACAAGGGTTTTTTCCATATGTGAAGGCAGACTTCTATGATATGGGACCCATCCCATGTGATAGAGACCATAGATGGCACCTATGGGGCCTTGGTCCCTACCAGTGACAATGAACAGGTGTTTAGGAACAGGAACAACTACCACTCCTTCAATGTTCAGGTGGTGTGTGTGGCAGACCAATACATTTTCCATGTGACAGCCAAGTTTCCTGGATCTGTGCATGACTTCTACATTCTAAGGAACAGCAATGTCCCCCACATGATGGCACGACTACAGAGAGCGATAGAGCTTGGCTCATTGGTATGTATGCAATTTGATGTGTGTCTCTGTAATGGCACCTGCCATCACAATCGTCCCTGTGACTCATATGGTGACAGGTCCAACCTCTGTACACACAGGTGACTCTGGCTATTGTAACCTTCCCTGGCTGTTAACAGCAGTGAGGTACCCTACCACTGAAGGGGACCTCCATTTCAATGAGGCCCATTGCAGGACAAGGCGTGCAATAGAACATTTGGGCTCCTGAAGGCCAGATTCAGGGGCCTGCATGTTTCTGGAGGTGCCATCCTCTACAGTCCCCAGAAGATATGCCAAATCATAGTTGCTTGCTGCAAGCTTCACATTCTGGCCCTAAGATATCAGATACCCTTACTTGCTGATTTGGATTATCAGTGGTGGTGTAAGGTGTTCCCATCCCTCTGAGGTGACTGAATACATGTAAGCTGCTGACTGAATATGTATCTTCCCTGCCATGTGTACACTCTCTGTAGGTTGCAAGTTTGACATCTCCTATGGACAGCCCTGTATTGCGATGTGTGCCATTCATTCTCCTAGTCTAATTCATTCCAGTAAGTGACTGTGTTCAGTTTATCCTTGGCACTCCTAACTATTGTTTGGTCCATTCAATTTAATTGGCCTTTGGTTACTGTTCACAGAGTTGAGTTTAGCACAATACAGATGGCTGCTAGTGTGTTTTGTGATGTATTACTTGAGACTTGGTGATGTAGAAGTGATATTTGTTGTACCCTGTTTAAATGGGTATCTACACTGGACAGGACAACTATGTACTGAAGATGTGCTTTGTGCGATACCATGCCTACAAGCCTGATGGTAGTCTCTGTCATGACTTTTTTGCAGCTTGGATATTTGGATTTACTGTGGTGTGTGGCCGTACTGGTGGCTCCCTTACATCTAACCGGGCCATTTCTGTTGTACTGGGTCTCCTGCAGAGGATGCTTCCTTCTGCAGTCCATGTCACTGCCTGTTGGATTAGGGGGCCATACCCACATGACATTTTGCAGACCAAACATTTGGATGTGTGCAAAAAAGAAAAATTATACTTGGTGGCCCAGCTGATGGTAGTACAGGTCCAGTGTCCATGGGCCATTGGAAAATGGAGTAATGTCAATGCACAGTCAACAGGAAGTCTCAGTGGCACACAAAGGAGTGTAATCAGGAGAAGGTCACTTCCTGTCAGTCGGTTTGGTCTTGGCATCTGCTCCAGCCGAATGTCTGGCTGGACATCCATGTTTGCAGGGAGATTCTTCAGCTACAGAGGAAGGGGTCACTGATCCCTGGGGTTCCCCTGGCAGATCCTCAATTCCACTAGCAGCTGCAGATGTAGATGGCTCTGATTTGATATGCCTAGTGGAAGGGGCCTGCTGGTGGGTGGGAGAAGCACGAAGGGTGGTGTTGATCCCTTGAGCACCCTTGCAATGGTGGCCATGGTGGCATTGGGGGCCTGCCACTGTTGCATGACCTCCTGGTGGTATTCCCTCTGCAGCCTCTGGTTTGTCCCCAACATGGTTCTTATCTGGCCCATTCTGTCCTGGGATTGATGATATGCTCCCAGGACTTGGGAAATTGCCTCGTGGTCAGGTGACTCACTTGGCTGTCCCAGCCTCTGGCCCACAGGTCCCCTCCTATACCCCCCGCCTCCATGTGCCTGTGCCCCTGACCTGGTGTGCCCACTCCCAGTGTCAGCAGATCCTTCCTTGTCTTGGGTGTCACGGAGTCACTCAGGTCCCCATACTGTGGGGCACACAATTGATTGTACGGTCCTTAGGGGGACAAAGTCCTTTGGGAACAAAGGGTTGGCTGTGATGTGTGAGCCACAGGGTGAGGGGTATGATGTGGGCACGGTGAGGCAGGGAGTAGTAGATTGACCAGGGTTCCCTGATGGGCCAGGTAGGTCATCAGTCTCTAGACATCATGTAGCATTGTCCTCACTGGGGCCTTCATCCTGAGGAGGACTGTCTGTCTCTGGCATCCTCTCTGTGGTGGCAGTGGCAGGGGTACCTGTGGACAGAGTGAGAAAGGGTTAAATGGTGGCCATGTGATAGGTTGTCTGTTTGTCTGATGCATACAGTGGCTTGACTTGATCCCCATCAATGGCAATGACAGGCGCAGCTGTGCTGACACAGTTTGTGGATTGTGACATGTGCACCATGCTCCATGGGGTTATTTTACATTGTGTAGTGCCACTGCATTGCTGTCATTGCCATGTCATGGTCCTCAGTTGAAGCATCCAGTTGTTGTAGCTAGTGCAATAGTCTTACATGCAAGTGATGTGATGTGGAGGGCACATTGCAGGTTTAGCTGTGGATGGGCTTGTGCATTGTGGGAGTGGTATTGACAGTTATTGGATGTGCTGTCCATGCACTTAGCAAGGAATGTGTGGGCACTGGGCCAAGGTGGTGGTGTGGCATGCAGGAAAGGGGCATTAGGAGATAAGGTGGGAGGAGCAGTGGAAGATGGGATGAATTGGGGAGTGTTTGGGTCGTGAGGAAGCATGCTGAACAGGTTGTTTAGTGCCAGGGGAGTGTTAGTTAGTGCAGTCCTCCAGGTATTCCAGTCAGGACCTCAGGATGCAGTATCTCCATGACCTTCTCCTTCTGCGATGCAAGCTATGGGGGAGTATGTGGGGGCCCACCGCCAGTCTTGTGCAGGGCTATCTGGTGTCATGAAGCCATTGAATGCACCTTCCCCCATAGGTCATTTCACCTCTTCCTGATGTCCTCCCTTGTGCATAGATGGTTGCCCACTGAGTTGACCCTGTTGATTATTCTCTGACATTTTCCTGGCTATGGTTGTTTGCTGTACCTGTGCTCCAAACATTTGTGGCTCAACCCTGATGATTTAATCAACCACGACCCTTAACTCATCATCACTGAAGCATGGGTGCTTTTGACATGACATGGTGGTTGTGTTGTGGGTGGGTGTTCTGAGTGTAGGGTGCAGTGCAGAGTTCTTGGTGGGGTGGGTGTGTTTTGTTGTGAGTGGTGGTTGATTGTAGTGTTTGTCAATAGTTGTGATGTGTGTATCATTTTGTTTGTGTAGTTGTGTGGTGTGTGATGAGTGTGAAATGTAAATGTGCCTATCGTGTATGAGTGCTAAGTAATCAGTTTGCAGCTTCTCGTTGTATGTGCTGTTCATTTCAGTCACAAAGGCTTGTGAGTTGTGTGTGGGTGTGTTATATAGTGCAGTGAGTAGGTGTGTCAGGTGTGTGGATGTGTGTCAGGTGTGGTGTATTCAAACAATGTGGCGTTGTATTCTTGCAGGAGCATATTCTGAGCATGGCGGTTCGGACCGCCAATGGTTTTCCACATTGGTAGAACCGCTGTGGTAATTTGCGGGTCGTAATCTGGTGGATGGAAGGTTGTCGTGTGGCGGTGCTGGTGGTGGAACCGCCTCATTCCCTTCTGAATCGGCGGTGTCGATTTTGTAGCTGTATTTTGGCAGTCTTCACAGTGAGACTCTTAATACGGAAGTCGGATTACTGCCAAAATGCCATTTTTTTAAGCCCCCCACTGCGGTAGTCTTGCAATTAGGCCACTAAAGTCGTAATGAGGGTCTATGTGTGTGTGTGTGTGTATATATGTTAGAAATGGGCACTTTGGTTAGCAGTCAGGTTACCCCCTTGTCCAAGCAAGGACCCTCACTCTAGTCAGGGCAAAGTAGAAACACGCCTGCTTAACCCCTACTCACCCCTTTGGTAGCTTGACACAAGCAGGCAGGCTTAACTCAGAAGCAATGTGTAAAGTATTCATACCGACACACACAGCGATATAGTGAGAGCACTTAAAAATGGACCCCACACCAGTTTAGAAAAATAGGTAATATTTATCTAAATTGAACAAGACCAAAATGACAAAAATAGGTAATATTTATCTAAATTGAACAAGACCAAAACAACAAAAATCCAACATTCACAAGTCAGGATATGAATTTTCAAAAGATTAAGGGCCAGATGTATCAAAGATCTAGTTTGTATTTCTTAAATAGCGAATTTTAAGAAATCGCTATTTAAGAAATGTAAAATGGGATGTATGAATTTTGTGATTCAGTAATAGCGATTTCTTAAAATGTGCAAACGCTATTACTGAATCGCAAATAGAGAATGCAACTCCATGCAACCCTATGGGCCTGTAGGCCCATAGGTGCAAATGGTTTTGCATTTCCCAATTTACGAATTCCAGTTAGGAATTCGCAAATTAGGTAATGCAAACGCCAGGGTGCTGGGGGAACAAGGCTCCCTCTGATGCACCCCAAAAAAATATTTGTGGACATGTGAAGCACACACATGCCTTAGGGGAATGTGTGAGCTACATGTCAATTTTAAAAATGCATTTTATAATGCATTTTTAAAATTTGCACATGCTTACCACCAAACTTGAATTTGTGGTAATTGCATTTCCTAAATGCCCAATTCGCATTTAGGAAATGCTTGATACATGTGCTTTGGAAATCACAAATAGGAATTCTCTATTTGTGATTTCCTATTTAGAGAATCACAATTTGCGATTCTCTAAATGGGGTCGCAATTTTAAGGAATTGCTATTTTTGTGATTCCTTAACATTGCACTGCGAATGCCTTTGATACATTGTGAAAGGCATTTTTGCATTCACAACTGGCCGAATTTTGCGATTCGCACCGTTTGCGAATGCATCAGCATTTGATACATCTGGCTCAAAGAGTCTTACTTCATAGAAAACAATGGAAACGCTAATTTTGCTCAAAGTGACTGATTTGCGTCAAAAATAAAGGCACACTGGCAAGCGGGCGTCAGAAATGTCAGCAGGCGTTGATTCCTTCCTTGCAAGAGAGCTATGTATTGATTTCCAGACGGGGCACAGCAGATCCACGCAGAGTCAGGATGCCTTTGATGCCCAGGGATGATGCGTGGAAAATCCAGTCGCAAGGTGTTAGAAAGCCGTGCTGCTGGGGTTTTGCGTAGTTATCAGCAGCCGCAAGTGGGTGTTGCACATTGTTTCCCCAGCTGTGATGCGTTGATCTCCCAGCCGCGATGCAGGTGGAGCGTCGATTTCAGCCGCAAAGCCAGCTGCACGTCGTTTATCAGAAGCATTGCAGATGGTGCATCGAAAATTTCCCTTCACTGCGTTCTGTGCATGGATTTTCAGCTCTTGTTCTGCCAACTTCCTGGCAGGGCAGGACTCTCAGCAGAGAGTCCAGGTGCTGGCAGAGGAAGTCTTTGATGGCCCTGAGACTTCAAAACAGGAGGCAAGCTCAGTTCAAGCCCTTGGAGATTCTTCTCAAGCAGGAATGCACAACAAAGTCCAGTCTTTGTCCCCTTTCACAGGCAGATGCAGCAACTGCAGGTTAGCCCAACAAAACACAGTCACAGGCAGGGGCAGCACTTCTCCTCAGCTCTTCTCCTTGGCAGAAGTTCCTCTTTATCCTAGAAGTAATCTTGAAAAAATCTAAAGTCTGGGGTTCTGGGTCCACTACGTATACCCCTTTCTTCCTTTGAAGTAGGGAAACTTCAAAGGAAAGTCTTGCCCAGGCCAGGCCCCAGACACACACCAGGAGGTTGGAGACTGCATTGGGAGAGGGCATGCACAGCCCATTCAGATGTAAGAGACCACTCCTCCCTTCACTCAGATGGCCCATCAGGATTTGCAGGCTAAATCCCTGGGCACCCTTGCCTCACTGTCTAGAGGGGATTCACAAACAGCTCAACTGTCAAACTGACCCAGACAGGGAATCCACAAACAGGCAGAGCCACAGAATGGTTAAAGCAAGAAAATGCCCACTTTATAAAAGTGGCATTTTAAAAATAACAATCTAAAAACCAACTTTACTAAAATATGTATTTTTAAATTGTGAGTTCAGAGACACCAAAATCCATATTTCTATATTTATATATTTATATGTATTACCTAGGGGCGCCCTAGGTAGTTATAGTTAGGAACATGTTTCCATAGAAGAAACTATTTTTGGCTTGCCTATATCTTTGGCACCATTTGACGAATCTTGAAGCCTGTGATTCTTGCTGCGCTTGGGAAGTTTCAGGGTGATCCCTCAAGCAGAGGCTCAGAAAAAGGGAGGACCAAAAAGTTGTGTTTCCCATGTTAATTCCCATAGGACCTCTAGACACAACTACAGCCCATACTACTGGACGGAATTACACTAAATTTGCCAGAAAGCTAACTTTCAGTAAGCAGATTACACAATCACTTATTTGGTGTAAATCCGTTCAGTAGTTTTGGAGACATTAAAGGAAAAATAAATGTGTTTATCTAGGGCCGCAGATCCATCACAATGACTTCACAAAGATTAAGAGCTCGTGCAGGAAAATGCACAGCTCTGATTCTTGGGACTTGGTTACCGTGAGTTCCAGAAAAAGCACAAAAAAGGAAAAGTGGCCAGGGAAGAGAGACCCTGACCCCTTAGCTCTGGTGCTGGGGTCCCGGAGGGATGCTGCCAGGGCAAAAAAAAAATACTTAAAAAACAAATTGCAGCAACTTTGCAACGACATCGCAAATTTACTGCAAAAATGTTTTCAAAAACAAGCACAGACTCAAATGCAGTTTGGAAATTAAATCTGGCATGTGTTTAATTGATAGCCTGTGTGTGTATGTTATGTGGGAATACATTAACTGCACCATTCCTTAAGGAATAACACTTAACTCAGCCAAACAGCAGCCACAGAATGTTGTGTTTCGCTGCTTCAGTTCATGTTCAGCTGTGATTCCAGCAGAGCAGACTGCTGTCTCTGGCTCTCGGGCACCATCTACTGCTCAGTGGTTATTCTACAGCTCACATCACCTGTCAGGTATGGCAGCCATTCTAGGAAGACCCTGAACAGGACTAAAGAAAACATGCATGGTCTAGAATACGTTCAGTGAAGGACATGTATTGGGCTTTTAATAATCTCCAGGAAACAGTAATAAACTAGAGGTTTAAAGGTTTGTAGAAGTCACCCCAAAAATTAAGCCAGCACTAGTAGCTATAATAGACATATTATACATAATGTTTTTAGCCAAATTGTACAATATACAGTAACAAGAGGTAGGAGGGTGTGCAAGCCTTGTTCGGAAGGGTTGAGCCTTGTTCATGCATTAAGTGTCGAAGGTCACCTCAGTGTGGTGGGAGCCATGCCACACTGGTGCTGTGGAGTTTCCACTCTGTGTAAGCTGCAAGTGTAAAAGTCAGATTGGAGGGCAAAGGTTTGTGTGTGGTGCACGCTGCTTTTGTTCGCCTGGTGATTGTGAGGTGGGGGATGCTGTAGGCACAGCTGTAGAGTTTGGTGACCCTTTAGATGAGTGGCTTGAGATAGGGCTAGACATACAGGTACGCTACTTGTATAGGGAGTAGTGCAGTTCCACCAGTGGCTCATCTACGGAAGAACACCACTGCAGATTCAGATATGGAGATAGTGGTTTCGAGAACTGATGCAGTTGCTTGGCTCTATGGCCAATGGTCAACTGTATGCTTAAAGGATGGCTGTGCCATTCTTGTGGGATAATGGGCTCATCCAAAAAAACACAACCCCCTTCATAAACAGAGACCCGGCTACAGAATGGCGTTGTTTTACTGTAACGTGTTTCCACCAGTGTCCAATTGTTCCAGAGCAGGTGATTTGTGTCTGCCTTTGCTCACGGCCCTACTGTTCGTCACAGAGAAAAATACCCACTGATGAATGATGTGATTTTTAAGCTTTGAAAAGATGCATGGAAGTCTTATGCACATATTGTATAGTAGGCCTGTTGTATATATTAACTGATGTTGTGTAGTTAGGGATTAAAATGTAGAACATAGAATGTAGCTGTAGGATAAATAATGACACATTAGAATGTAGGCATCAGATGTCTTAAGGAGACAGGAGAACGAGGAAGTAAATTGTGATGAACCTTATTACTTTTATTCTTGTTTTAATAAATACTAAGGTAATGAATGTCATCTTGGCATGAACATCTTTTCACAAAAAATTGTCGATGAGTGGTAAATAATTGGAAAGGCTCATCAACAAATTTTGAATATTTAATTGAATCAAATGAACCAAAGATCCGCACTCGAGCGCAATGGTGTGAAGGAGAGATCCATTCAGACTGACGATATTGGTCTTCTTGTGCCCGCAAGTCTTGTTTTGTATTCCTGATAGAAGCATAATTATAACAACAAAAACAAGACATTTAAACTTACAGTTACAATGTGTGTAATGTGCTCTGCTTAATGGATTTTGGATTCCGTCATGTCCGTGCTCTCTTCTACGAGTGATTGAGGGCTATTTGCTTTGGAAACAAACATGAAAGTCCTACGTGAGGTGTTGCGTCGAGTTTTCAAGGCCAATCGACTTGAGAAACAAGCATGTGAACAAACTTATTGGCCGCCATCTTAGGTGTCTGTGCTCATCTTGTGCGCATCATTTTAACTGTGATTCGCATACGATTACACTGTGATCCGAGTAATATTTTTGGAGTTCTGCATCAAGGGAAATTGTTGTTGTGTGCATCACTTGTAGCGGTGATATGCACACCAGTGCAAGTATTAATATTCTTCAGAGGAAAACCTGTTTATGTGCACGCCACTAATAACGGTGATACGCACACGTTTACAAGTTATACTGCTTTTCAAAGGAACAAACTGTTACATGCGTATCACATACTGAGGTGATACGCACACCACTGCAGATTGTAATATATTAAAGAAAGATTTTTATTTATGCATCACTAGTAGTGATATATTACAAAGTATAAACCATTAGAAATTGTTACTGCACAACATGGAGCAGAGTAATCTCATTAATCAGCCAGCATTATTTTTAAATAATTCTGGTAAACCGATAGTGAAGTGGAAAAAACTGGCATAGAGCATTTGAAAAATATTAAGTGGCTATTGATGGTAAGAAATTTGAACCTGAAAGACAAAAAGCCCTAATGTTTGGTCTTCTAGGAAATGCTGGACAGGAAATTTTTGAAAATGTACCAGAATTTGAACCATCTCCAGGTCAGTTTGTTCCATATGATGAATATAAAGAAGCAGTTAATAAAATGGAAAAACAGTATACAGAAGAACCTAACAGCTAGTGCATGAAAAATAGAAGAGTATATAGCTGCCTTGAGGGTACTAGCACTGTCATGTGAATTTAATGAGATGACAGATATTTATATTGAAGATCAATTTGTGTTCCAGTGTTTCTCAAAGAAAGTTCAGGAAAGACTACTTGCTTGTAGAAATCCTACATTACAGGAAGTTATAGATATCGCTAAAGGAATTGAGAGATCAATGATTTCTACAAAAGCTTCAATGTTTCATAATTCAACAAAAGAAAATGTTTACTTGGTTCAAGAAAGAAAAACAATGAGTTTAAGGAAAAAATAAGATAACAGATTTATTAGCAAAAAAGTTGTACAATGTTATAGATGTGGATCTAAATCACATTTAAGTAATACATGAAATGTCCAGCGATAGGGAAAAAATGTGTAAAGTGTAAAGAAATAGGTCACTTTGCTGCTGTTTGTAGAAGTATAAAGGGAAGCAATAACATAAAAATTAATTCAGTTGAACAATTTGATGAAGAAATGTGTACAAATATAGTGTTGACTATTGAGGATAATTCTAATAAAAAATCAACAAGTAGATTAAAGCACTATTTCGAGTAGTCAGTATTGGTGGCAAAGTACTTGATATTATGGCAGATTCAGGATCTCCCATTACTATTTTAGCCAAGAACATATTTCACAGTCTATGGATCAATGTAAAATTGCTAAAGAGTGATGTCATTCCAAAAGCATTTGGATAATTTGATATTAAGATGGTTGGGTATTTTTATAGTAGTCTTGAATTTAAAAACCTCCTGAGCAATACTAAAATATATACAGCTGAAAATGGCAGAAATATTGTAGGATGGTAAGACTTAGGCAAGTGGGGGGTAATATTGAAACTAGGTTCATCAGATTCAATTTTCCTGGGGGAATTACCATGTCCAGACGTTAACGGCATTGGTGATAAAGGTAGAGAACAAATGTTAGAACAAGTCTTAAAAACAACCAGAAAGTGATTTCTAATCACATAGGATATGTGAAGGGCTTTGAACATGTTATTAAGTTAAAGGAAAAAGCTGTACCATTTGTACATAAGGTTTTGCTGGTGCCTCTTTCAGTAAGGAAAGAATTGCAAGACCTCCTATGTAAGCTATGTGAAAAAGGCTTAATTGAGCCTACTGATTCCTCAGAATGGGTTTCAACTATTGTTACAACTAAGAAAAGACAGGAGATTTAGGATTGTGTGCTGATTTAAGATCTATAAACAAAAATTCCCATTGCCTAAAATTCAGGAAATATTGGCAGCCACTAATAAATCAAAGTATTTTCCATTGATAGATCTTAAATCAGTATATCATCAAGTCAAACTCGCTGATTCTTTTAAGGATCACACAACTTTTGTAACACCTTCTTGTGCTTACAGATATGTACACTTACCATTTGGACTTGCATCAGCTGCAAGTGTATTCCAGAAATTAATGGATATTGTATTTAAAGATCTGGATGGTATTCAGAAATCTCAGGATGATATTTTAATACATGCGGAGACTATGACTTAACATAATTCTAATTTAAATAGAGTTTTAGGAATTTGACAAAAAAAGTTTTGATAGTAAGTAAGTCAAAGTGTAAATTCTTGTGTACAGAAATCAAATACTTAGAACACACTCTTTCAGCAGATAGTATAAAACGTAAAGAAGATTTAGTCAAAGCAATTCATAAAGCACCTAATCCCAATAACAAGGACACTTGAAAATCTTTTCTTGGATTAAGTGAATACTATTCAAGATTTATACTGGATTATGCTCATCTAGTTGAACCACTTAGGAAGTTATTAAGAAAGAAAACAAAATGTATTTGGGAGTCTGAACAAGAAGTTGGATTTGGAAAAGTAAAAGAAGCCATATTAAGTGCACTTGCTCTGCGGCCTTATAATCCTAATGGTAAGAACAGGATAACAGTAGACAGGGATAGGTGCTATATTTATCCAAATTGTGGCAGGAAAAGAATACACTGTAGCGTTTATTTCTAAAATGCTTCGGGATGCTGAACAATTTTATAGCACAATAGGGAGGGAAACACTAGCATGTGTGTGGGCAGTTGAGAAATTGAAAACATCTCTTTAGGGTAATAATTTTGAGATAGTAACTGATCATAAACCCCTGTTCTACATGATGGATGGAAAAGGAAATGCCAAAGCATCTTCTAGACTAATAAGGTTAATTGCAAAATTGCAAGAGTATAATTTTGATATTAAGCATATTGCAGGAGGTTTAAACAAACATGGGGATTGCTTATCTAGACTACCATTAAAAGTCATGGATGATATTGAAATACATGATACTGAATGTGTTGTTACTTATGTTGATGCTGTGGAAAATTGTGATGGAGAGATTTCTTGTAGTGAATGGACAAAAGCTTGTGAAAAAGATTCTGTTATACAACTAGTCAAGAAGTATGTCACTAAAGGGTGGCCACCTAGCAGACGTTTTGATAATTCTATTAAACATTATTCACAAGTTGCACGTGAATTAACTACAGAAGGTGGTATGTTGATGAGACACAATTTATATTTTCCAGCACTGTCATCAAAAAAAGAGATTGATAGATTTAGCATATAAAGGGCATCCAGGAACCACTGCCACTAAGAAATTATTGAAAAAATACTATTGGTGGGCAGGAATAGACAAGGGTGTGGACATGTTCATGGATAAATGTATGGAATGTGCAAAATCTGATAAACATTGGAAAGAAAGTAAGAACGAAGTACACCTAGTTGATACAGCTAATGCATCTTGGTCAAAGTTAGCCATAGATATTTCAGGCCCATATAATCTGCTTGATGAAAAAATGTGTTATTTTGTTGTGCTTACAGAATATTATTCTGAATGGATTCATTGGAACTTCATTGCTAATATTATCACAGATGGTATTATAAACTTTTTAAAAACTGTTTTTGCTATTGAAGGATTACCAAGAATTTTAGTATCAGATAATGGCACACAATTGATTTCTCAAAAGATGTGTTCATTTTTATGTAAACACGGAAAAAAACAGGAAAAAACACCTCTTTACAATCCTTCTTCAAATGGTCCATTAGAACGTGTGCACAGGTTTATGAAGGAAGGAATTCAATTAGCAATTGCAACTAATTTGAAAGTATATGAATTTTTACAAGAGAAAGTATATAGTTATAACAACACTATCAATTTGACAACAGGGCCACCATTCTATTTGTTAAGGGGTAGAAATGAAAATACTTTACTTACACCAAAATGTGGTAAAGATACAAATGTACAAAATGGTGTCATAACGATTGATGACAAAGAATTACATGTGAAACAAAACATTGTTCGGAAACAAATTAAGAATAAAACATACTATGATTTAATCAATAAAGTTAAACCCAAAACATTAAATGTAGGAGATTGGGTTCTCATTAAAAAATACAGGTAAGATGCAGAAAGGTGAGTCAACATTTACCTCACCAGTACAAATTTTAAAGGTCACCAAAAGTGCTTTGATTTTAAAGGATAAAGGGTGGTGGAGTAAAAATACTGTTGTTTTACTTACACCATTTCAAGATACATTTTGGAATGTTAGCCACAAATGATTGGTGGAATGTCAAGGATCACAAGAGTACTGGGATTTAGAGATAAGTGGTGAAAACTATAGAAGAAAGAAATCAGATCAAGGAATGGATGAGAATAGCAATGGCAATCCTAGTAACAGTGATGAGGTGACAGAGGAGAATTATTCACTAATTGCTCAAAAAGAAAATGAAATGCAATGTATTGAAAATGAGGGAGGATGGAAGTGTAGATCAAGTACAACGTGATTTAGAAATACAATGCAATACAGAAATAGGTAAAGAATTGGATGCTCAAAATAATTAAAATAATGATTGTACTTTAAGAGCAAGAAGAAACCAAAGAAATAATCTGAGTTTGTAATGTTTTAACTTGAAATATTGTAACAATTTAGTATTTTGTTAATTGCTATATGATGTTAATATTCTTTTTTTTAGGAAAGGGAGGAGATGTTGTATTTATTAACTGATGTTGTGTAGTTAGGGATTAGAATGTAGAACGGAGAATGTAGCTGTGGGATAAATAATGACACGTTAGAATGTAGGCTTCAGATGGCTTAAGGAGACAAGAGAGAGAGGAAGTAAATTGTGATGAGCCTTATTACTTTTATTCTTGCATCAATAAATACTAAGTTAATGAATGTCATCTCGGCACGAACTTCTTTTCACAACAAGGCCATCTGTGTTTAGGAAGTCTGAATATCTTAGCTATATGTAGCTTCGTTTCACATGTTTCAGTCTGGTATTACTAGTGCACTATCAGAAGTGGTTTAAACACGCCATCAGCTGAAAATGTGACCAGTCCCACTAACTGTGTTTTTTATCCTTTGTGCATAGAGTAGTACAACATCTTGACCAGAGATAGTGAAGCTCCACATGAAAACATGCAATCAAGGCTCCCACGCAGCCCTACAACATGTACCTCATGCCCACTGATCCAAAGCACAGGTGAAGCCCAGCACAAGGCTCCCCCTCACCTAATGCAATGCACACATGCCAGCACACACCCTGAGGAACCTACAGCCCTTCATCCATAGAGCAGGCGATGTTCCAGGCCACACCCCTGGCACACACTCACAGCACAGGCAGAACCTCCACCCTTAGGATGGTCAGACGTCCCAGTGCAGTTCCAGTTCTAACCATAGAAACCTGCAAATTCCAATGTGAAAGTGTGTCTTTGTTTTCTATGTTGGTGAGCGCTGTCAATTATGTCATTGTGTGTATCTCGATCCAAAACTGTAGTACTACTTCTGTGTTTGTGGAATGTCCCAATTTTAATGTTCAAAATCTGGAAACCCTATTCACATCACACACCTGTCACCATCTCACAGATTCCCATAGTCCCGGGTGCAACCCCTGCCTCCCTCCTGATACACACCTTGGCACACAACCACAGCTCAGATGAATCTCCATGCCACACACCACACACCGGCATCTCAGGGTTCTACACTCTTCAAGACAACCCCTGCCACTCACCAATAACACAGGCCAGGCTCCATGTCACCCAATTTATACCTGCTGCCACATACTCCGTGCTTGCCCCTGCCACACACCCCTAGCACCGACAAATATCGATGCCTCTCCACCCTCCCCGAGACACACGCATCCCCTTGTGTCCCTCAACCCCTTCCATAGGTCAGGCTCAATGCCACATGCACAGTGTACACAACCCTACCTGACTGGGGGAAGCAGGGGCCGGAATTGCCTCCTTTCCAGAGCAGTGAGCAGAGCGATGCTGCAGCACCATCGGTGAAAAAAACTATATGCTGTGCCATAACACACATTTGTCTCTCATAATTTGTTTATAACTATGTTGAGGCATCTCGCCACTTCATGACTCTTACATGACTAGACAGTTGGCTATCACACAGTTTTATAATTAATCATATTTTGATTTGGCATGATTCCACTGCGAAATAATTCAGGATATTATGCTGAGGCACTTGTTCCAATTACGTCGCTGTTACTTTGCTTGGACTGGTCTTTGCAATATTAGTATAATTATGAAATGATATGTGATGTGTTTTGAGCAGTTTTGCTGCGATTAAATAGCACCACTGTAACATTGTTGGGAGTGCAAGTACCTTGATGTGTCCAAATGTTTGTTCAAATATTTGGCATATGTTTGAAACTTAAGTTGGATGTGCCTGTTTTAGACGCCCATATTGATGCAAAACATATGTATATGTTGAATAACCCCATTCATACACAGGGTAAAACATGTAAAAAAAACACGATAAATACATTAAGCAGGTATTATTAATTTATGTGTTTAAAAGCAGGTTACATTTTTGTTGTGACCTCAATTACGTTAAACTGATTGTGGGTCGTAATGCTTGTTATAAGGGAGGACGCCGTATCGTGTTCTTGGGCACATATTTATTTTTTGTTTACAAGTTCAATTCAGTTTCATGTAGAATCTCTTTCTAAGTTATGTAATAGCGAGGCATTATAACACGACTGTCTCGTTTGGAAATAATGTTATTACTTTTTGGAGGCCCGTTGTCTGTTTTCACTAATAATATTGTAACATGGATGTTTCAAAACAGCTGATCGATAATACGGCGCCTGAAACCAGGATCGAGGTTCAATTTGGACAGAAACATGTTGGTTTGTATCAACTGATTTCAGTGGCGGCCGGCAGCTTTGGGAGGGGGGCGGGCGGGTCACACACACAAACACACACACAGGCTCATTCTTTCACACACATAGACACGCACGCACGCACGCTCATCCATTAACACTCATTCCATTCAAACATACACTCACGCACCAAACATTCATTTTCCAAGATCACACACATTCATTCTTTCACACACACACGCACGCACGCACTCATATCCATTAACACTCGTAACACTCCAACATGCACGCGCGCACCAAACATTCAATGCAAAACATAACAGACTGGAGGGGCCCGCGGAGAGGGAGAGACGCAGTCTAGTCTCTCTCCGCGGGCATTTTCGGGAGAGGAAGTGGCGTGCAAGGCGCCCTATTGGTAGGGAGATAGGTGGGGGTGGGATTGTTAGGTAGGGTATATAAGGGGGGTGGAGGGTGGGGTCGGCCCTTTCTCAGCGCCGACGCTAGGTAGGAGGGAGTGTTAGTTTGGAGGGAGGTCAGGCAGGTGTTTGGGCCGGGGAGTTTGGGACGCAGGGCCAGGCCGGCAATTTTTTCAGTAGCAAGCAGGCGCCCCGCCTCGCGGGGACGTTTGAATTCTTCCTTTTTCGTCGAGTTCAGAATAAAGGCACTGCAGAGGGCGCGGGCGGCGTTTTTTTCAGGGGGAGCGGCTCCGTTTTTGGCAGAACAGCAGCGGGGGCCCGGGAAACGCGACCCCACCCCGAAACCAGCAAACAGATAGCGCGGAGCCGCGCGCTCGCGGGAGGCGGCCCCCCGGGGTTTTTTTGCCTCGAAGGCACAGTGGAAGTCAGCGCATAACCGGCAAGGCAGGCATTGCCGGCACCGACGCGCGGGGCCCCAGGGGCCATTAACGAATTTTAGGCCACGCGGAAGGGCCCAAAAAAAATATAAAAAAATAAAAAATAATAAAATAAAATATATATTCTTGTTTGCTCACCAGTTTTCTGAGCAGCATATAAGACACGCGGCCTGATATTGTTGGGATAAATAAAAAAATAAATAAAAAAAAGGGGAAAACAAATATATATACATACCCACAACATGGCTTCTGGACACGACGCGGAGGCCGTACGGGCCGCACTATGCGTGCTAGGCGAGGCAGGGAGGGCAGATTTGCTCAGACCTGGGGTTTTAGATCAGGCATGGGTGGGGATGACACGCCCCAGTAGGGCGGCATCGGGGTGGGTGGCGGCCGCAATCGCGGCTTGCGAGTCACAGGACTCCGAGGAGGAAGAAGTGGACGAGACTGTGGCCCCCGGGCAGGCCGCAATTACACAGCAGGCCCCTCACGGGACCCAGAGCCCGCTTTTGTTTGGAGGGGAAACCCAGGCTTCAGGGGATGCAGCGGCAGCTAGTGCGCAAGTAGGCGCGGGCCCAGCAGGTGGCGCGGCCCCAAGACGGAAGGGGAAAAAGACGACAGCCAGGACAAGGAGGCAGAGCAACCCATAGCGGGGCCCAGCGGGGATTTTGCCCCTTTTGATTTGTCATACAACAGGAGGGAGGCCCCCAGCTCGGGTTTTTTCGGGGCGCCCGTCAAGAAAAGAGGCAAATACGCCGGAAGGCACAGGGGCGGGCCAGGAAGGGCCTAGGCAGCGCCTCGCCAGGCCAGGGGAGGTAAAGTCAAGGCAGCGCAGGGAACGGGGACCGAGGGGGACCTGAGCCCGCACAGGCAGGCGGCCTGGGACCAGGTTGAGTCGTGGGATCTAGAGGCCAGAATAAGGGAACAGCGCAAGGCAGTGGCGGAAACGGAAGCCAGGTGGGCGCAGCTCTGTAAGGACAGGGACGAGGCACAGGCACGCAGTGAGCTTACTTCAAAGTTTAGAGAGGACAAGGGACAGGCGGGGCCACAGCAAACGGGACAGGGTGAGGGTACCTGGGTATGGGTGCCACAGGCAAGGGGAGAACAGAGACAAGAGGCTCGAGCGGCCGAAGGGGCAGTTGGCGCTGTGAAACCCGGTGACGCAGACGGTCATGGGGTCAGGAGGGCGGCAATGCCAGCGGCGGAGGTTGGCAAGAGACGGAGTACGCTAACTGGGCGCAATACGGCTCAATCGCGTTGGCACGAAGCTTTGGAGGGGTCTGCAGCGGCCTTCTCCACACCGAGGGACCAAGGACGCCGTTCCCATGGCACGCGCCATGAGGCTGGGGAAGCATGTACGAGTACATCTGACAATACTAGAGATCTCGGGCAGCGCAAGGGCCAGTGGGAAGGAGAGGATGAACTGGAACTGGACTATGAGGAGGAAGGGGATGATTGGGAGGATGGCGAAATACGTGATTGGGAGGTGAATGCGGTTACCAAAGGGGGCGGGCGAGGGCGCAAGAGCGGCGCAACCTCTTCGTTGTCTGTTTTACAGGTGGCACCCCCGCTGGATGGCCCCGTGGGTGGTCGGCACTTTACGCCGCGAGGCAGAAGCCTAAAAAGAATACCAAGGAGTCTGGCAGACACCACCGGAGGTAAGAATTGGTGGTCAGTGTGGGGTGAAGGGAGGGGTATAATGAAGGAGGCAAACACAAAAAGGTCCACTGGGGTAGGTGATGGGTCGGTGCTAGAGAAGGCAGGTGATAGCGACATTCAGAAGTCGGTAGAGAACAAGGCCAAAGAAGGCGCCGCCACGAGCGGTACAGCGGCGACGGGGAAGGAGGACACAGGAGAAAAGGTAGTGGAAAACAAAGAGGGGGGAGGCCTCAGAAAAAGACTGCCATACATGGGTTTAGCCATGCCTCTGGGTTCGCATGTGGCGGAGAAAACAAAAAACAAAATATGGAAACACGAATATGTAGACGTTTTTAAATTACTACATAGGGACATACAGGCAAAGGAAGGGTCCAAGGAAGAGGAATGGGAGCTAGCGCGCAGACCCCGAGTGCCGATAACAATGGATAACTGGACATCGGCCTTTTTGATATTCGTCAGTATATACTGCGAGAAATATCAGGACAGGGCCATTGCACTTTTCAAATACATGGATATAATTAGAAAGGCACAGATGCATTTTGGAGGTTTTGCATGGCTTAGTTATGATGAGGAATTCAGGGCCCGGGTGAGTGTTAATCCGGAGAAACCGTGGGGGGACGTGGATCCCGAGTTGTGGATGCAGTGGATGGCATCGGCGCAGACAGCGGCGTCCACTCACACTGCGAGTGGCCTGCCAGTGACTTACAAGCCCTTTCAAACTCGCCCCGCCCAGGGAGGGGCGGGCAATACTACTAAAGCAACAGGGACAACGGCAGGGGCTTGTTGGAACTTTAACAAAGGTTTTTGTTCCAGGGCACAATGCAGATTTAAGCACGACTGCTCCAAGTGCGGGGGCCGTCACCCAGTCACCCAATGTTTCTCATTGTCCAGCCCAGCTGAACAGTGGAGGGCTGCTAGAGGGAGAGGGGGACATGGCACTCCTGCACCAAAAGGGGCCTACACCAGTTAGACTGGAATTTCTGTTACCATGGTTGCATAGATACCCAGACAGGGATAAAGCGCGTATACTCGAATGGGGTTTTAGAGAAGGTTTAGAATAGGTTACCAGGGCCCCCGGCAACGCAGATGGGCTGACAACTTGCGGTCAGCCAAAGAACGCCCGCAGATAGTGCATGACAAGTTAGCAAAAGAGGTAGCTTTAGGAAGAATAGCGGGCCCATTCGCTGGGTGGCCAAGTGACACTCTTATGATATCCCCTTTGGGAGTGGTACCCAAGAAAGCACAAGGAGAATTCCGTTTGATTCATCATTTGTCTTGGCCGGGGGGGACGTCGGTCAACGACTTCATTGCCCAAGAGGACTCTAAAGTAATTTACGCATCAGTTGATGACGCGATAAAGTTAGTTTTGAAATGCGGCAGGTTGGCGGAGTTAGCAAAATGCGACATCCAATCAGCTTTTAGACTGCTCCCTATTCATCCGGCAGATTTTGACCTCTTGGGCATGCAACTGGATGGCCACATGTATGTGGATAGGGTGCTGCCCATGGGCTGCTCGATATCATGTGCCCTTTTCGAGACTTTCAGCACCTTTTTACAATGGGTTTTTGTAAGGGCGAGTGGCCATAGGTGGGTGACGCATTACCTAGACGATTTTCTATTTGTAGGGCCAGCGGCATCTGGGGCGTGCGGAAGGGCTCTGGACGCTTTCCAAAATCTGACACAACAGGCAGGTGTGCCTTTGGCACCCGAAAAAACAGAAGGCCCAGTGCCGATTTTAACATTTTTGGGCATTGAACTGGATACACAAAACTTGGTCGCCAGGTTGCCAGCGGCAAAAGTGAAGGAAATACTTGGTTGCCTAGAGGAAGTGCGCACTTTGCGTAAGATGGATTTGAGAACGGCTCAGAGGCTGTTAGGGTATCTCAATTTTGCGTGCAGGGTAGTTAGGGGAGGGAGAACTTTTTGCAGGCGATTAGGACTTTCCATGTCAGGTGCTGTACTTCCACACCACAGGATACGAGTATCATTGTCATTACGAGAAGACATTAGAGTGTGGGAGATTTTTCTGAGACATTTCAATGGAGTGCCGATGTCCTTTGGCGAATCGGACACGGTATGGCAAATACAAATTTTTTCAGACGCGGCAGGAGCGTCAGGCTTTGGTTTGTATTGGGACGGGAGGTGGTGTGCGGAGAAATGGCCGGCTTTGTGGATGCAGCAAGGGAGAAGCATTGCTTTCTTGGAGTTTTTTCCCCTTTTAGTTGCGCTGGCAGTGTGGGGTCAAGAATTAGCGAACAGGACAGTGGTCTTTCAGATAGACAATATGGCAGTGGTAGAATTGGTCAATAGACAGAGAGCAAGGGACCTCAGAGTGTTGCGCTTGTTGCGCCAGTTCATGTTGTTATGCCTGTCACTGAATGTTATTTTTAAAGCTGCACACATACCAGGGATATACAACGAGATTGCAGACTCACTATCTCGTTCACAGTGGCGACGTTTCCGCGAACTGGCACCTGGAGCGGACCGGAACAAGACTGTGGTCCCGGCAGACATCTGGGAATGGGGGGCATGATGATCACGGGGCTGGTGGAGATGTCATTGGCAGTGTCTACGCGGCATAGCTACAGAATGGCATGGTTGGAATTTCAATCCTTTGAATGTTTTTGGGGTAACTTCTGGGCACAGAGCTTGCCTATGCTGGAAGCCAGGACTAGACGTTTTGTGCTGTTTCTGATCGGGGAGGGTTTATCTCCAGCTACTATCGGGGGGAAACTGGCCGGCGTGTCGTTTTATGGTAAATAGTTTTTTGGCTACGATCCGGCGCGTAATGACTTATTGGGCAAAATGCTGAAAGGATGGAGCAGAGTTAGGGTGAGCGGGGACAAGCCAGCCAGGGAGCCCATTACGTTTGAAATGCTGGTAGAAATGTTACAGGTGTTACCAGTTTGTTGTAGGGACGAATACGAGGTGGGTTTGTTTAGGTTATGCATGTTGTGGATGTTTTTTGGCGCTTTTAGAGTATCAGAGTTGTTGGGGGTGGGAAAAGAAATAGGTTTAAGGAGAAAAGAAGTACATGTGCATAGAGACAGGTTGGGGATATGGTTAAGACGATCAAAAACTGACCAGCTGGGGAAAGGAAAATGGATATGGTTGGAAAAGGGGGGCGTTGTTTTAGCTTGCCCGTTCGAGGAATGGGTTAAGTTTAAAGACAGATGGCCAGGGACAGGCGAATCAGGTGTTTTCAGGCATGCGTCGGGGAAGAAGTTAACAAGTTACCAACTTTTACAAGTTATGAGAATGGCGCTGGGAAGGACAGGGCGGCGCGCAGGTGATTATGGAACGCACTCTTTTAGGATTGGCACGGCAACAGAGGCGGCACATTTGGGATGGGACTGGGCTAAGATCAAGGCCATAGGAAGATGGAAGTCGAGGTGCTGTGAAAGATATGTTAGGCCGTGAAGTATAAAGTAATGACAGAAGAAGAAAATAGGGGGCGGGAGGTTTTTCTTGTATACCTGGGCATTTGTTACAATGTTTTTTCTTTATAGGTTGCGTGGCTGGGCCAGAGAAGGGAAAGATGACGACATGGTTGGTCGGCCATTCGTTTGTACATTGGGCAGGAAAATTTGCGGAGAAGCAGGTGTACGGCAGATCATTGGGACTGCCCAGCAGAAACCACGAAGTGCGCTGGTGGGGCAAGAGTGGTATGAGGTGGGGGAGCCTGCTCCCGTTTATCACAAGTAACTTGCCGCATTGGGGGTGTCCAGACTTGTTATTGATACATTTGGGGGAAAATGATCTGGTGAAACTATCAGGGCTCACGTTGATTCAAATGATGCAGAGGGATCTGGAGCTTTTAAAACACAAACTATGTGGAACATGCTTGATTTGGACGGAATTTGTGCCAAGAAGGGCTTGGAGAGGGGCGCTCAATCACGGAGCCATAGAGCGGGCTCGGAAAAAATTGAACAGAGCTATGAGGGTTTTCTGCTGGGCACAGGGAATCAAGGTGCTGAGTCATGGGGACATAAAAGAACAAGCAAAAGAGTTGTTTCGTGATGATGGCGTACATTTATCTCAACTGGGCAATGTGTATTATATTACAGAACTGAGATTGTTGTTAGAAAGCGCATGGGGTACAAATTTGTGTACCAAAGAATAAGAGAGGGTGGTGCAGCGAAACGCCTCACGGGTTTCCCTGATTGGCAGGAGATGGGGGAGGGTGGAGAGCCAGGTGCGGGCTTGTCCACCCTTCCAGGGGGAAAAACAAGGATTTGAAGGATCAGAGCAGGGAGGGGTAGGCTACAGGCAGGGAAGGCATGGGAAGAATAGGGGAGTAGATACGTAAGAATTGAAGGGAGAGATTTTAAGGAGGAAATAAAAGAAAATGAATTGTTTAAGTTAAAGTCTGTTAAAGGAAATATAGTTAAGTTTTGAGTAATGATGTTTAAAACCTGTTCTAATAAATGACCTTTTACACCAACAAGAATGTCACGCCTGTATGTCCCGATGGAGGGGCCCGCGGAGAGGGAGAGACGCAGTCTAGTCTCTCTCCGCGGGCATTTTCGGGAGAGGAAGTGGCGCGCAAGGCGCCCTATTGGTAGGGAGATTGGTGGGGGTGGGATTGTTAGGTAGGGTATATAAGGGGGGTGGAGGGTGGGGTCGGCCCTTTCTCAGCGCCGACGCTAGGTAGGAGGGAGTGTTAGTTTGGACCACCCACCCACCCAGCGTAGGAAGACGGAGGGAGGAGATTGTAGGTAGGCAGGAAGGGGTCAGAAGGGGGGTTAATAGTCATTTAGGACAGGTGAATTCAAAGGAATGGCAGGAGATGGGGGAGGGTGGAGAGCCAGGTGCGGGCTTGTCCACCCTTCCAGGGGGAAAAACAAGGATTTGAAGGATCAGAGCGGAGAGGGGTAGGCTACAGGCAGGGAAGGCATGGGAAGAATAGGGGAGTAGATACGTAAGAATTGAAGGGAGAGATTTTAAGGAGGAAATAAAAGAAAAGGAATTGTTTAAGTTAAAGTCTGTTAAAGGAAATATAGTTAAGTTTTGAGTAATGATGTTTAAAACCTGTTCTAATAAATGACCTTTTACACCAACAAGAGTGTCACGCCTGTATGTCCCGAATACATACATACACACACACACACACACTTACCTTCAACCTCGGAGGTCCCAGGAGGGTTGGGACTGCTGCCTTCCCTCATTGGCTGACCTGAGGTCAGCCAATGAGGGAAGGCAGCAGTCCCAGCCTCGTCACAGAGTGGGATGGGGTCAGTGAGACTGCTGACCCCACCCCACTCTGTGACGAAGTGTCACTGATTGACACTCGCCCTGGGCGCTTCAGGGCTTAAACCTGAAGCGCCCAGGGAGAGTGTCAATGGGTGACGCTTTCCTCGTCACCCAGGGGAGGGCCTTGAGGCACCTTTGCTGGGCCGAGGAGGTCACGCCCATAGGGGTCGTGATCTCCTCAGCCCAGCAAAGTTCAGCTCAGGCAGCCACGAGTCTGCGCAAATCGCGCATGTCTGCTCCTGGCTGCCTGACCTGAACATGAAGAGTGTCTCTCAGGCTGACCTTTGTTCAGACTGACAGACACTCTTCATGGGGTGGGGGCGTGGCCCCTCCACCCAAAAGGACGGGCCGCCACTGACTGATTTAATAACTTGTGCGCATCGTTAGGTGGGAGTGCTGCTTATTGAGGAGCTCTCTTGGTGAAGCAAGCGTGTTGGCCGTCACACTACTACGGAGCACCAGTGGCAGTCAGAAGCACGCCCTCAGAGCCACTTCTGACAGATTTCATACATTTAAATGTGTGTGTGTTTGTGTTGTGGATGTGAGGCCAGAACCAAATAAGGCCACAATTTGCTAGGATAATACACACTTCCCGTGATTTATACCTGGGCTTGTCATCCCCCTTTGGCAGCTATGGCACAGAGCAGACAGGTTTATCTTAGGAAAATGTGTAAAGTATTTAGCAGTAACAAAACAGTTAAAAAGTGAAAACTCAACACAGTAAAAAACCTAGATCCAATGCATTAAAATAGATAAAAATGTTATGAGTAAAATGACACCAAAAAATTATAGAAGTAGAAAAGTCAATGTGAATTTTTAAAGATTTGAGGCTAAAAGTGCCAAGAAAAAGTAAAGCACAAATCAGTAGTCATTGTTTGCGATTGACTGGGACTTAAAAGCGATTTCAGGCTAACCATGATAGAGTGCAGGTTGGATATACCAACTGGGTTTGTCGCGGGCAAAGATTTTCCCTTCTGGTTTAGACCTGATTTATATGCTCGTGGTATGTATACTCAGCTGCAATGCTGACGTAGTATACCTGACACCAACATAGTCCACCAATAGTCCACCTGCCAAATTTATATGTAAGTGGACCTTAGGTTTGGCTACTCCATCACCTCTATAGCCAAACCTCTCTGACAGCCTGATTGAGAAAGGGCAGTCAGAGGAATGGCTGGGATTCTGTCCACCCAATCAGGATTTACAGACGTATAGGCCCATATTTATGCTTTTTTAGTGCCGCATTTGCGCCGCTTTTTGATGCAAAAAGGGCGCAAAACTGCAAAATACAATTGTATTTTGCAAGTTTGCGCAGCTTTTGCGTCAAAAAATGACGCAAATGCGGCGTTAAAAAGGTATAAATATGGGCCATAGCCTTTTTTTACTGTCCGTCACTGAGAGACAACCCCTGGGGCAGAGGGACAGTAAATGCAAATAATAACCCCAAAACCACAGGGGATAACTCTCATGGCAAGGTGCACATTGATATTTTTATTTCAAAACGAAAATCTTATTTTGGGATTTTGTTTTTGCATATAGAAAAAGAAGACTGTTTTGTGCAGGGTTGCATTATGCTGACACAAACATGTACCAAACAGTGATATGCATTGACAGAAACCGCCGCGATGGCAGCTCCTGCCAATGTATTATAAATGGCTGCCTGCTCAGTGGTCATCTATAATTTTGGCAGATGGTCCCTTTGCCATTGGCACAGGGTAAATTTATCTATCCCCATGGCAGTACGATGGGTTGTCTGTTAAAAAATACATCAGGTCCTTAAGTCTCTAACTGGAAGTCAAATTCCTCCATGGGCAGGGTTGCAGGATATGTCCACTGCTGGATGAGGCTCCACTGAAGCCGTAGGTTTTGGTGTGAAAGGCCTGAAAATTTAAATTGTGCAGCAACAGAAATTAATGTATCAGGCAGACACCTTTCACGCCATCACCAGGTCAAAATTCCCACCTTTGAGCTGAAGCCCCATTTAGTGTTTGGTTGATGGGTACTCCATCAAAAATGTGATGGGTGTACTGTGTGCCTTATTACACGTACCTGCCTTATTACAAGTGCATTTGGATATAATGCACCCATAATAATGCAGACAGTATACCATTCAAGTTTGTGACAGAGTACCCATTCTCGAACTCTAAATGAGACCCTTTTTCTTTTTATAGAGCTCTAGAGCTCAAAAGCCTCAAGCAGGTCATACCTGGAGCTGTATTTGACAAAGTCCTCTCAAAATAGGCCACTTTCCCAGCAAGGTCCCGCTGAAGCTCAGAAGATCCTGAAAGTCCAAGAAGTCCTACTTTTCTGAGCTTCAGGACCTCAGGGACAGCATTTAAGACAGGGACTCAATTCAGTAGAGGCCACCAGCAGGATCTAATTCAGGTGCAGCTGATACTGGTCAATCGGGCACTTTGGAAAAAAGCCTTTTTGCAGCTTGTTGGGTTCTTTTAGCCACACAGGAGGTCAGCCAACTGACTCCTGGACCCAACTTTCTAGTCCTGGGTACAAGTAAGGATCAGGTTTAACCATTCAGGTCTCCCCACAGGTCCTGTCGTCATCTGGTTTTCGGCAGTTTCGGAGTTTGGGTCAGGTGTCAGCTTTGTAGGATTCATTAACAAATGAGAAAAAAATTCCACAGGCTGACATTCCCACATTTGTACACGTCCTTTTTGCCATACTGAAAACTATCCCAAGGTGCACTATTCTCAGGCAAATCCAACCAGGCAAAATCTTTATGCACTTGAAAGGTGTATATGGGCCAGCCAGGAGTGTGTTTAAGGAAATGATCAGCCCTCTCCTCTTCAGCTACACCAGACTAGTTCTGAGACCAGCACCCCAACCTCCTGGGATAATTCTAAGCAGGCTATGGCTGACCAACAAAACAAAATCTATTTTCCCCAGGTATTCCTTTACACGGAAATATGAATGAGCAGGCACTACCCTTTTTTATGTTAATGAAGGTCCTGAACTCTCCTCAACTCTTTTCTCAGCTAATATCTGTCACATACTTCACACCCATCTTGCAGTGAAAACCCCAATGCCAGTTTTCTTCTTCTAGGAGCAGTTTGCATGCCTAATTAAGGAAAAGCACTAGCAGGCTAGCAGGGCCATCTGCCTGCTGACTAATGCTAATTAGCTTACATGAGGATTAGGCATGAGAAGTGTCACTTGTTAAAAGTCACTTTCGACTAAATATTTATGAACATTCTGACTTCACAATTGTATTGGTTTTTAACACACATTAAAAATATGGTTTGAATTATTCCATTAGCTTGTCCTGACCCAATAATAGCAGGGTTATGATTTTATTCTTGACTGTAGTTTTTCTTGTAGGGTAAGAACAGACCTTTGCAGTGAAAATAGCTTTTGGGGACTAATCACTGTAGGTAGATGCCAATATTACATTACTGCATGTACCTCTTTTAACTACTGGGCTCCCTACCTTGATTAAAAAAACACATAAATAACACACTTAGGCCCTATTAATAAATAGATTTAAAAAAGGCTACTCCACCAGTGGCTGATACCTCCCAGTCGGAGCTTAACACAAAAATGAAGGTAAAATACAGAAATGTTTTTTAACACACGAAATTCCACAATCATTGCCTTTTGCATGGATCATTCCCTCTAACAAATTTCAGCAGGTTGGACCTGCTGGAATATTTCAGGGGAAAGGATAGATGGTGAGATAATTATCAGACAACTCATAATTCCAATCCCTGCATATGAAAAAATGGGTTGTTGGTCGACTGGGGTATGCGCCCTGGTCAAGCAGCAACCACAATCCTAGTCAGGGCAAATGTCAGGCAAACTCTATAATAACCTGTGCTCACAATCCGGCAGCTAGGCACAGTGGGGGTAGGCTTAACTTAGATTTTTTTTCTTCATTTTATTTATTAATTTGTTTCAGGTATGGGTGGAAGATTGAAGCATTTACAAATACATATATTAGTTATACAATAAAATAATGTTCTTTAGCCCATCAGGAACAAATTCTTAATACAAACCACTCGAAAACCTGATTGGTACACTCCTAGGACAAAGATGTGAAGTGCCATCCCAAATAATCATGTCAATTTAAACTTTACCTACGAAGCCACATAGCAGAAATCATCCTCCACAAGTACATAACCCATGGTGCAACCCTAAGGATCATTTTTAAAAGGCCGACTCATCCATTCATCAACAGGCGCCCAGATTAAATTACCCTTCCTCCAAGCCTGCTTCCCCCTCAATTTATAGAGACCTTTTTCTAGATTGTAGATAGCAAGGAAGCGTGCTCGCCACTCCGTGAATGTGGGGGACCCTGGCCTTATCCATCCCACTGCAATGCACACACACGCCGTGGCCATGGTCACAAAAAATAAGTCTTTGCCTTGTTTTGAGAGACCGTGATCTCCGACAAGACCAATTATTACTGCCTGAGGTGTGATCTGAACTTGACTTTAGAGAGTCATGCTCAAAGTCCACGATTGCCCAGAAATAAGTCCTCCATTGAGGACAGGACACAAACTGAATTAAGTCAGCTTTCTCAGACCCATATCAAGAGCATTTCAAGTCTGGTCTCTTGCCCCATTGGAGTAACTTATTAGGTGTATAATATAAGTCGAAAACTGTCTTTAAATGTTGACTTTTGTGCCAGCTATCAGGAGTACCACCTTGCAGGTCGAAAGAGAGCTCCAGAGTAATGCGCCCTTGACCCCCAGCCTTGATTCCCACCTCCCATTATGCAACTCCGTATCTTCAGCAAAGCCCTCAATCAGAACATCATGGATCTGCCTGATTTGATTTCACTGACCCAACATTTCTATTAAACGACACTCCAGAATCCAAATTTGATTTGCTTCTAATTTGGTGAGATAGTCATAAATATGCAAATATTTATGAAATCCCCCCCTTCTTCAACCCAAACTTGCCTTGTAACTCCTGATAGGAACAAAATTGCCCATTCTCAAAAAGATCTTCCAGCCTCCTGATCCCACAAGCCTCATATCTTCTACACATACCATCTTGGAATATACCTGGCGGGGGGGGGGTGGGTGCAATTCCAGAGATGGGTATAATGATTGAGTTTAGTAATATTGATGTGCTTTCTAATCGGGTACCAAACCATGAATGCCCTGAACACCGTTTTAAATCTTGTTCTCTTATAAAAACTCCACTCTGAGTACCTTAAGAAAGATCTCTTTACTTTGCTGCTCAATGACAAGTGGTAGATAGAAGGCGGTGCAGCATTGTTAATCTTAGAGTTATTTCCAGTTACCAAGGCCCCTAGATGTTGTAACATGCAAGCCCAGTCATAATAAAAAAAGCTAGGAGCTGCCCAACCACTGCGCGATCTAGGAAGAACCATATACTTCACTGCTCTCCTTGGCTTCCGAAATTCCCAAATGAAGCCAAAACAGAGACTATCCAGCTTGGTAAACAAACTCCGGTGAATTTCCAATGATTTCCAATGATATGGTTCTAAATAAATACAATACATTTGGAAGAATCATCATCTTTACATTGTTACATCTCCCCATAATTGTTATATGTAGATTACTTATCCTGTGTAAATCCTGCTTCATACTATTCAATAATGGTGCAAACCTTTTCCCCACTATTGTCTCACTTGGGTCTTGCCCTTAAGATGATACCCTGCAATAGCACCAAACATGCCGGCTTCCTCTTCTATACTACCTAGGGTGCTACCAAGGTCATACGTTACAACCACTATATCGTTGGCATACGCCAATTCACTGAAACTGCTTGAATCTTGTTACGACTTTCCAATCAGGCAATGAATGGATCAATGTATAACACAAACAAAAGTGGTGAGCAATGACTACCCTGCCTTGTTCCTTTGATGATAGGTATCACATCTGACCACCTACCACTGATCTGTATTCTGGGCTTGGGTGTCTAATAGAGAGCACTAATAGACCTGATAAACCTCGGCCAACTTCCTTCCATCTTAATACCTCCCAAAGATAACCCCATGAAATGGTGTCAAAGGCTTTGTCTAAAAGAATGACTACTCTGTGAACATGATCAGCAGTTTCACGTCCCAGGATAAACCCATGCTGGTGAGGTGCGACAAGTTTGCCCATAGCCTGCCCTAATCTACCAGCCAAGATGTTTGCATAGATCTTTGCGTCTGCGTTGATCAATGAAATAGGTCGATATAACCCAAGCGTTCAGAGGGTTTTACCTTTTTTCTTAAAAACCACAATATTTTTATCTACCTATTTGGTATCGACCCTTCTGCCTGAGCTATGAGAAAAATAAGAAGCATGGCTCCTAAGAGGTCAGGGAGAAACACCTTATAGAATTCCAATGCAATTTTGTCAGACCCCGCTGCCTTCCCCCTCTCCCACTGCCTCCCCTCCTAGGAATGGAGCCTACTGTAGCAATTATCTCTTCACGGTCGATCAGCAGTTTGAGTTGGGCCCGATCCGAGCTGTTCAACTGACCCCCTTAAGCTGATTTCAGATACTCAACATAACTCTCAGGTTACAGGGAGATATCTTCCGCATATAGTACTGCAAAGTAGTTCCTGAATCCCTCAAGGATCTCTGTGACACTCTCCACCTACCTACCTCGTTCATTATGTATGGCCTCTATCCCTCTCTTAGACCACCTCTGCCTAATTCGATGCACCAATAAACTACAGCAGCTCACTCCATATTCATAGCGGTCAGCCTTCTGACATGGAAATTCACCTGCCACCGCTTACTGTATAGCCGAATGATTTTAGCCTTATAACTGATATCTTCTGCATGATCTCACCACCATTCTGCCCCTGCTTAATCAATTTAGCTAATTCAACCTTATATTTAAGTATGGTCTCAGAAAGCTCTTTCACATAGAGGTGTCCTTGTGTTGTTTATTTCGACTGAAGCTTAGAGTCTCACCTCTTACCCCTGCTTTTAGAGAGTCCCATACCATTTGAGTAGTCGCCATACCCTGATTAAACTTGAGAAACTCTTTTAGCCATTTACGCATGTGAATGACATAATCCTCTCCCAGGGGGAGTTTCCTGTCAAAAGCTGAAGTTCTAGGCTGTCTTGCAAATCCCACTGCTGTGCATTCTAGTACTAGAGGATTATGATCCGAGAGCTCCCTAGGAAACTGTTGGATCCCTATCTGTCCTACGAAAGTTGCTGATACGAAAAATAATCTAAAAGTATTAGCTTATTATGGGGGTAGGAAAAGAATGTAAAACCCACGTCATCCTTCTTAGGGCCCCCCACACATCGATCAACTCATGGTCTTTAATTAATTGCTGAATGGCCCAATAAACTAGTGGTTTTCTGCTCATATACCGAAAAACCGGACCATTCTCACCACCTGCCTTCATATGAAGATTGAAATCCTCACACAGTAGAAAAGGGGCAGGCCACATCGCCAACTACGATAAAGCATGTGTAAAACTGCTGCGTTATCCTAATAAGGGCCGTATATTGAACAAAGTGTTACCCTTTCTATACCAATGCGGAAATCCATTATGACCAATCTTCCAATGTTGTCGGATTTTACCTTTATTGGGACCCCGTAAGACGATTAGCCATTTTTGTTACTCCCCTCATTGTACTCCCTTGCATCAAACAACCTAACAATGAGTACCCTCATTTTCCAAACACACTCCTTTTCTCCCACGGGACGTGGGTCTCTTGCAAACAAACTATATCGGACTGCATATCCTTAAGCCCCAGTGCCGTTCTACCCCTCCCCCGTCATTCAAACTACAAACATTGATCGTACAGACACAGATTCTATCCTGCACCATCGTTGCCTGCATTATTGGTCTGAACTACATATCCCCAGGTATATGTCAAGATATATAACAGGTTGGGATCAATCGTTGGCTGCCTAGGCTCTCTACCACCTCTGAATTCATGTCTGTCCTCGCAAAGATCACCACCACCAATTCCAAGTGAAAAGCCCCACCCCCTCACCACCCCAAGACCATCCATCTCCTCCCTACCAATCCAAGCCACCACCAGAACCCACCCCTCACCCTCTCTCGCCACGACCCTCCCACCTCGGACCTCCCACCTTGCACTGAATTCCAACCCCTCCCCCCCTTCCAATCACTGCAGGCAGTAGGGCCAGCCAGGCCCTGTAGATGGAGATGTTTCCCCCTTCCAACAGTACAATTCCCAAACCAAGCACATATTGTCCCTCATCTCTGCACCCCCATAAACATTCCTCTCCATCGGAAGATACTTAGCCAAGCCTGGCTAAACCCCACCCGAGGCCAATCATTACTGACCTTGCACAGATGACTTCACAACACCGTAGACGAAACATCTAACTAGGACCCATGCCATTCAAAAATTCCTTAGCCTTAATCTCTGAGGTAAAGAAGTGGGCCTTATCCTGCACTACAATCGTGAGCTTTGCTTGTTTTTTTAGGTACGCCTGGGCACCCATCTGCTGACGGGGTTAGATCAGCTGCCTGAGGTGCCACCTTCTTTCGACAGTTAAGTGGCAGACGTCTGGCCTAACAAAAATAGTGTAGCCTACAAAAGTGCGCTTCTTGTCTCAGCGGACCAGATCAAAAACTGCCTGCTGCAACAAAAAGTTCCCCAAAATTATCATAACCGCCCTATGTTTGTCGCTCTCCTGGTGACCTGGTTTCTTTAGTTTGAAAGGGAATCTATAAGCATGCTGGACCCATGTTGCCCAGTTCCACTCTGAGAGTTCAGGAAAAGCACCCTGCAAAATGCCTAACAATAAATTTGTGAGCATCATCACCCTCTGTCCCTTCTACCCCCTCTGGAATGCCCAGTACTCTTAAATTATTCTGCCTTAGCCTGTTCTTGAAGTCTTCAAGTTTCCACTGGGCATCTGAGGCCAGACTCTCCAACAAGTCAACTTAGTTGTAATGTGTAAAGGGTCTGTGCAACACTTCAAACAGTATAACAGTGAAAACACCACACAAAACGATTCCACATCAGGTTAAAAAATAGCTCTGATTTTAATAAACAAAACAAGACCAAAACGTCAAAAATCAAATAAGTAGAACTTAAGTTATGAATTTATATAGAATAAACATTGAAATAGCAGTTAGAAGCAATAAGCGTTAAACGGGGATGTCTGGTCACTTCTAACCAGGACAAAGTCAAATGTTCAGGCCAACCGCAATGAAGCGCGGGTAGGCTATAAGGAGCTAGTTAGGTCTTCTGAATGAAGATACCTTCAATCCTAGTTGTGGGGTTCTGCGTCTGTTCCGAACCTCACAGTAGAGGTGATGTATTGATTTTTTCCATGCAACAGCAGCGATGCATCGGTTCTGAGATGCTGTGGAGTTAGGGTGAGAGTTCCTGCTGCATCAATGCTGAAGATCCAGGCACCAGGGCTTGCGATGCGAAGGCCCAGGTCAAGGATGCGTTGTGCCGTCGAAGTGAAATGTGAGTTCCAATGAGCACAGAGGCTGTGATGCGGAGATTCAGTCTTGTTGTTAAGGCTGACGTCTACTGGGGTTTGAGGACCTTGCACCCAGAAAAGCATTGCAGTGGCACTTCTGAAGACAATGGGCTTTTGAAGTGCCACTTCCAAAGCCGAGAGGCGATGCATTGATTCAGCTGGAGAAAACACCGTAGGCCCACTTTTCCAAGGGTCCAGAACTGGGGTGGCATTACTTGGCAGGGCAGTGTCCTGGTGCAGTAGCATGGTATTTGGAAGTCTGTTATGCTCCTGAGACTTGAGATCAGGGGGCCAGCAAGCTAGCCCTTGGAGTCACTCTGGATTCCAGTGATGCAGGTCCAGTCCTTCTCATCAAGGCAGGGGAACAGCAGGAAAAAGGGCAGCACAGCAAGGCACGAGTTAAGCAAAGCAGCAGTCCATCAGAATAGAAGTCTTTCAGCACCAAAGCAGTCTTCTTACTGGCAGATTATTCACAGGTCCGGAAGTGTACTGAGTTGGTGGCGTCAGAGGTCAATACCAGTTTGGGCCTTTGAAGTGAGGGGAGACTTCAAAGGTAGGCCTATAAAGTGCACAGAGGTTCTGCCCTTTCTGCCCTGGCTTTAAACTCACTACAGGGTGTTATGCAACTCTGTCTGTTGGGACATGACACAGTATATTCAGGTGTAAGAGAGGCTAGGTCCCGCTCCTCCCGCCCATCCTCCCATGGATGGTCCATCAAGTCACACCTAATCTCCCATTGTGTGTCGCTGTCTAGAGGGAATACACAAAGCCTAGCTGGCAACCACCCCAGAAAAGTGATTGATCAGAGACAGGCAGCATGCACAAAATGGCTATAGTCAGAAAATGGCAACTTTCTAAATGTGCCATTTTCAGAATTACAATTTAAATTCCGACTTCACCATAAACTGTGATTTTAAATTTGCATTCCAGAGACACCAAACTTGAAAAAAAATTCTCTTCCAGTTTGTGAATTACAATTAAACAATGGAATAAGGTAATCCCAATGTTATCCTATGGGAGAGATAGGCCTTGCTGTAAAAAATGACTTTGGGAGTTTTCCACAACCCGGACATGAAACACTAAAAAGTACATGTCCTAACTTTTAAATATGTTGCAACCCGCCTTCTGGGTTGTCCAGGGCCTACCTTAGCGGTGACATATGTAGAAAAAAAGGAAGGAGTGGGCCTGGCAAAAGGGTTACTTTACCAGGTCAACAAAGCAGTGTAAAACTGCACACACAGGCTCTGCAATCGCAGGCCTGAGACATGGTTTAAGGGCTATGTGAGTGGGTGGCATAATTAGAGCTGCAGGACACAACTAGCAAATAATTTACAGGCCCTGGGCATAGGTATTGCACTTTACTTGGACTTATAAGTAATTTAAATATGCAAACTGTGGATAAGCCAATGTTACCATTTTTAGGGGAGAGAGAAGAAGCACTTTAGTACTGGTTAGCAGTAGTAAAATGCAGTTCTAAAGCCAGCAAAAACGAGTTGAGAAAGGTGGGGGAAGTAGGCAAAAAGTTGGGGAAGGACCACCCTAAGGCTGTCAGGTCTAACACTGCACAAGTTCTTTTTGCACAGGGACCAGAATGTAATCCTTAATCTGTATTGAGGACCCTAGTTTCCAGCAGATGTCCATTGGAAAGTTCATATATAAAGAAGTAAGCCTGTAGAAATGAAAAATGCATTTGGGATCCCTAGAGTGAACATTCTCTGTATATAGCAGTTTCCAGCTCTTTTACCATCACCTTTGAACCCCTGGTTGAATGCAGCCTGGCCTGGGATATTCAAACCTCCCCTCTGCTATGTGAGAACTTACCTTTTTCCATCCAATGCTGCTTCATGGATAATAGTCAGGGATGGAACCATTTCTGTTAAACTCTTGGGGAAAAATAATAGTCACACTTCAGAAATGTAGTCAAAGCAAAAGGAAATATTTTACTTTAGTTTCAATCTTTCATCCCCTGTAACTTTCTAACACATATCAAGTAATTAATCATACCAGACTGGGTGAATATAATAAAAGCCACGTTTTGTACTTAATTTCAAATGAGAATCTACACTTTTGAGCAAAAAACTCATTACAGCAAATTGTAAAGGAAAGTAAGTATTGGCATGCAATGATGGATGTAGCCAATCTACTTACCAGTGTTGTATACAAAATATGGGCCTAATTTAGAGATTGGGGAACAGGGTTACTCCGTCACATGGAGGATATGGAGGATATCCCATACGTCCTGTTGTGATGCCATTATTTCCTATGGGAATCGTAAAACTGCGGCGGGATATCCATCATGTTTGTGACGGAGTAATTCAGCTGCCAAACTCTGAATCAGGCCCTACGTTGGCTTTGGTCTTAAGCCTTAGTACTTCTAAAAATATCTGATGGACTAATAGTAACACAATTCTGAGGGCACTATAGAGATGCCAAAACAGGGCTTTTTCCACTGAAGACTGTGAGTCGAGGGGGCCAAAAACAACAGGCAAAGGCCCTCATTACAACCCTGGCGGTTGGTGTTAAAGCGGCGGTAATACCACCAACAGACTGGTGGTAACAAAAATGGAATCATGACCACGGTGGAAACTGCCAAAACATACAGCCACTTTAACACTCTGACCTCCATGGCGGTAGCAACAAACACCGCAGTGGTAACCGCCAACAGACAGGCGGAAGACAATGTACCGCCCACCCCAATACAACCCACCCATCCGCCAGATTTTCTGGGGCGGTACCAACGCCATCAAAAGCACGGTGGAAACACTACTTTGAAGGGATACCACTCACTTCTTGACACTCAAGGAAGAACCAGGATGCCATGGAGCCCGAACTACAGGTGTTACCCATGCTGGTGTATCTTCTCATATACCAGGAGTTCCAACGCCGGCGACGACGACCACAGTGAGTACTGCACCTAGTACACAGAGGAGGGGGGAGGAAAAAGAGGGTGACACACACACGCAACACCACCACCCCCACCCTCACCCCCAACACCATACACACAAACACATGCAACAACATTACATATACACCCCGTAACCCTCAGGAATAACGCAAGGACAAAAGGAATGGAGTCAAAATAGTGTAATATTAGAAATTTAGAGAAATACGTTCATAAATAAATAAACAGTATGTATAATATACACAATATATACAAAATGAGGGACAATGTCCTCACAAAAATAGTCTGTGGCCCACTGGGCCATAACACATAGGCCAAGCCCACACTTGACTCCTGCCTCAAAACAGAGAGAACACTGCAGGGGCATCAGGTCGAAAACACACAGGCACCTTAGGGGGAAGAGGAAGGGGGGCACCTCAGCCGGAAGATGGTACTATGCCACTGCTCCTGGAGGGGGGTCCTTGCCCACTGTTTGGTCCTGGGGAGTGCAAAGCCACAGTCTCTCAAGTCTCTCAAGTGGGTGGTTTGCCCACTGCTTGGTTCTGGGGAGTGCAAAGTCACAGTCTCTCAAGTGGGTAGTTTGGCCACTGCTTGGTACTGGGGAGTGCAAAGCCCAGTCTCTCACATCTCTCAAGTGGGTGCTTTGCTCACTGCTTGGTCCTGGGGAGTGCAAAACCACAGTCTCTAAAGTGGATGGTTTGCCCACTGCTTGGTCATGGGAGTGTAAAGCCACAGTCTCCCAAGTGGGTGGTTTGCCCACTGCTTGCTCCTGGGGAGTGCAAGGCCACAGTCTCCCAAGAGGGTGACATGTTCCACTGGTTCTAGAGGGGGCTTTGTGCCCAGTGTGCTTCATCCGGCAAAGGAATAGGGTGAGTGGATGCCTTTCTCCACTGGTTCTGGAGAGGGCTTTGTGCCCAGTGTGCTTCATCCTGCAAAGGATAGGGTGAGTGGATGCCTTTCTCCACTGGTTCTGGAGGGGGCTTGGTGCCCAGTGTGCTTCATCCTGCCAAGCATAGGGTGAGTGGATGCCTTTCTCCACTGGTTCTGGAGGGGGCATTGTGCCCAGTGTGCTTCATCCTGCCAAGGATAGGGTGAGTGGATGCCTTTCTCCACTGGTTCTGGAGGGGGCTTGGTGCCCAGTGATGCAGCACATGAGGGGTGCCAGGTCACAGTCCCTCACCTGGGTGTCAGAGCCAAGAGATTTGCAGTGACCAGGATGCATGATAGTCCATGGAGGGAGGGCTACAGTCCATCCGCCGGCAGCTACGGCTGCACAGTGGTGGTAGTGCCAGTGCTGGTGGTGGTGCTGCCAGTGGTGGGGAGAGGTTCCAGCCCTTCTCCTACAGCCTCGGACGGCTGCCCACTGGAGCTGCTGCTGACAGTAGTGGTGCTTGCGACGGTGCAGGTGGCGGTGCTTGCTGCGGTGCTTGAGGCGGTGCAGGTGGCGGTGCTGGCTGCGGTGCAGGTGGCGGTGACAGCGGTTGTGCTGGTAGCCACCAGGCCTTCACCTACAGGCTTGGATGGCTGAAGAGCCTTGGCTGGTGTATTGTGTCCCTTCCTGCCCTTGAAAGGTGATGGCACCTTGGGTCTGGCAGCTGGAGACTTTGAGGTGGCCTTGCTGTATGGTTGTGGCTCCTTCCCCTTGCTGGATGCTGTCCCCTTCTTCACCTTGCCAGGTGGCGGAATGTTCTTGGACTTGGCAGGGGTTGGTGGCACACTGGCTGGGCTGACGGGTGCCCCCTTTCAGCCTCTGACAGCTGCAGACACCACAGCGGACGTGGATTTGGTGGGTGAGGTGCTGGGATGGATTTGGCCACCCTGGCCTGAGGTGAAGGACCGGGGGGGAGGAGGAGGGAAGAGGTCAATGTTTGCTAGGAAAAGCTTCTTAGGGACATTGGGGCGGGAAGAAGGTGAAGGTTTGGGAGTGGAGGAAGAGGGAGTGCTTGTAGGAGGTGTCAGTCTGCTGTGTTTGGGTGTAGGTGCATGAGCTGGATGCTGTTGTGAGGTGGATGGCTGTTGGGTGGGTGTGTGCTTGTGTTTGTGTACTTTGGGAGGAGGGGTCACAGACACAGTGGGAGAGGACACAGGGGGCATGTGCATGGATATGGGGGTGGTGACTGCCAGTGAGGGGTGTGTAGTGATGGGCGTCCTGGTGATAGAGGTAGTGGATGAGGATGTAGTGCATGCAGGTGTGAGTGGAGATGCAACTGGGAGGGAGGTGGACGAGGAGTAGGAGGGGGACACAGTGGAGACTGTGGATGTTGGTGTCTGCATGGGGATGGTGCTTGTGTGAGTGCCTGTGAGATGAAGTGTGGTGCTTGTGTTTGCCTGAGCCACTTCTGTGTGTTGATTTGGGTGAATGCTGATCTGAAGATGTGCTTGGGATAGGCTGGGGTTGAGGAGATTGGGACTGGGTAGAGGAAGTTGGAGGGGGGAGGCTGGATACAGGGACAATGGCTGCCATCAGTGCTGATGCCTGAGCCTGAAATGCTCTCTGTTGGGCCGTCACGCCAGAGTGAATGCCTTTTTTGTATGCATTTGTTTGTTTCAAATGCCTCTCAACACCCTGGATGGCATTCAGAATGGTTGACTGCCCAACAGTGAGGGATCTCAGGAGGTCAATAGCCTCCTCACTGAGGGCAGCAGGGCTGACTGGGGCAGGGCCTGAGGTGCCTGGGGTGAAGGAGATGCCCACCCTCCTGGGTGAGCGGGCACGGGAAACACGCTGAGGGGCTGCTAGGAGGGTGGTGCTGGTAGGGGGGTGGTGGCTGTACCTGTAGTTGGGGTGGGCACAGAGGTGTCCGTCACAGCCAGGGAGCTTCCATAGGAACTGTCGCTGTCTGTAATGTCCCCTCCTGTCTCCGTCATGATGCTCCCCTCGGCTCCGTCCCACTGATGCCCTCACCGTTGGTGGATTCAGCCTCCAGGCCCATGTGGGATGCAGCTCCCCCCGTCGCTGGTGCCTCTGCTCCTCCGCCAGATGATGCTAATGCACACAAGGACAGGGTGACAAAACAAAAAGGGGGGGAGAGACAGAGGATACACTTGGTCAATGCCAGCAACAACACTACCATTGGCGTACACAAAACACTGGGAGCAGCCCTATGCACTAGGCCATGCACTACCCGTTACAAAGAGATTCACCAGCCCATGGGGTACATAGCATAACGCCATCAGCGGCACACCTGAAACCAACAGGGCCCTGACAAGTAGGAGATGCCCACTAACACCATTGGGGTTGGAGTGCTTCAAAGCCTGCCCAAAAAGGGACCTACCCAGCCATGTTCGCCTTGGCCTAGGGGCACCCACAGTCCACATCTCCTCCCAGGTAAAACCTTAACGTGCGCAAAGTCATGATTCTGAATTTGTACTCACCCTCTTGTGGCTGCTGTGATGCCCTCAAGCACCCATCCACCTCCGGATAGGCCACCACCAGGATGCGGAACATCGCGGGGGTCAAGGTACGACGGGCACTCCTTCCTTGTTAGGAGGCCAGCCCCAGCTGGGCCTCCACCGTCTTCCTTGCCCAGCAGCGCAGGTCCTCCCACCGTTTGCGGCAGTGGGTGCTCCCCCTGTCAAAGAACCCCAGGGTCCGCACCTCCTTAGTGATGGCACGCCAAATACACTTTTTCTGATGGGCGCAGACCTGCAGGAAAAATACAGCAGAAAAGGGATTAGTCATACCGTCCGGACTATCATACTCATGGGCCACCATATCCCTCCCATCCCCTTACGCACATACACTGACCACCATTCATGCAGCACTCTGCCCAGGACACCTCAGCCCCCCCATACATGTGACTTACACACACAGCACTCCAAACGTTCATGGCCCACTCATCATGCTCACAGTGTACTCACCTGTGTGTCTGGAGGACCATAGAGTAAAGTGTACTGGGGTAGGACCCCATCCACCAGTTTCTCCAACTCCTCCGAAGTGAAGGCAGGGGCCCTTTCCCCAGACACATGAGCCATTGTCGCTTCCAGACATAGGCCCTCATTCTGACCTTGGCGGTCGGCGGAGAGGCGGCGGTCGGACCGCGAACAGACCGGCGGTCAAAAAAATGTAATTCTGACCGCGGCGGTCACCGCCGCGATCGACCGCCACTTCCCCACTCCGACAGCCACGGCGGTCATGACCGACGGGCTGGAGTCTGCACACTCCGGTCCGGCGGTCGACCCAAGACCGCCAACGGTATCATGACCCTGCTTACCGCCGCGGTTTCTGGCGGTCGGGAACCGCCATGCGAACCATGGCGGTAGGCACTATCGGGGCCAGGGAATTCCTTCCCTGGCACTGATAGGGGTCTCCCCCACCCCCCACTGCCCCCCCGAGTCCTCCCCCCACACCCTCCACCCCCCTGCCACCCCCCAGAGGTGGTACGAACCCCCTCCCCACCCCCACCCCGACATGCACATACACGCACCCCGACATGCACACACCCCCAACATGCACATATACACACCCCCTACACACACACATACACAACGGGGACACATACCCGCACACATACATGCCGACATGCGCACCCGCCGAACTACACACATTGCCCATAGGCACAGCAGCACTCCCCGCCCGCATGCACGCACTCACACACCCCCTCTACACACTCACACGCACACCCCCATGCACGCACACATCACACAACACCCCCCCACCCCCTCCCCTCACGGACGATCAACTTACCTTGTGCGTTGGTCCTCCGGGAGGCGACAGGAGCCATGGGGAGGTGACCGCCAACAGAAGACCGCCAACAGAAGACCGCCACACAGAAATGTGGGTCGTAATTCTGTGGGCGGTGTTCTGCTGGCGTGGCGGTGGAGGTTGACCAGTCTCCACTTTCCCGCCGACCGCCAGTGTGGCTGCTGGCGGTTTTCCGGCGGAACGCTCCCAGTGGTCGGAATGCGCACAGCGGCATACCGCCGCGGTCGGCGGTCTTCACCGCGGCGGTAACTCGGCGGTCTTGCGAAAAGACCGCCAAGGTCAGAATGACCCCCATAGTCACAACAGCACTTGCAGTGTAGGTCCTGTCCTGTTGAAGATCAGGTAGCAAGTGAGTGAATAGAAAATGGTGGTTACGTCCGTGACACTGTGTACCGTCACCGCCGGCATACATCGCCATTGGCTTCTGGAACCCATAGGGCCTAATGTTAACCAATGCGATGTTGCGTGGCGGTCATCGACCGCTGACCGCAACGGAGCACAACACCAGCGGAATTACCTCATTTCCACTTGTCCTTCTTCACAGGTCAGGCAGTCGCCATTTCAGGGGGGCGCATGGCACTTAACTGCGTCACAGCAGACATTGGCACATGAACTGACTCTCGGATTCACATACAGGTTCTGTAAATGAAGAGATGCATCATTACTTCAGTAGATGTGTGAATATGACCCTCTGCTCACCGTTTTCCTCCCTAGACTTCAACCGCTGAAGATGAATATGAGATGGAGACATCCTCCTGGCGGGCTGGCAACAATAGAGGACAGACACCTTATCCTAACCTACAGACTTGATAGGGCCACAATCCAAGAACTGTGTTCCCAATTGGAGCCAGACCTGATTTCAGCTATCCGCCAGCCCACAGGTATCCCCCCTCTAGTGCAGGTCCTGTCAGTGTTCCATTTTCTGGCAAGTGGTTCCTTCCAAACAACAGTGGCCATGGCGTCAGGGATGTCTCAGCCAATGTTCTCCAATGTGTTGACCAGAGTGTTGTCTGCCCTGCTGAAACACATCCACAGCTACGTCGTATTCCCCCAGGTGGATGATTTGGCCACAGTGAAGGCTGACTTTTATACCCTGGGACATATCCCCAACATCATTGGTGCCATTGATGGTATCCATGTAGCATTTGTCCCTGTTCCCCCCCCCCCCGGAGAAATTAACACGTTTTCAGGAATAGAAAAAGCTATCACTCTCTCAATGTGCAGATGGTGTGGTTGGCGGACCAGTACATCTCCCAAGTGAATGCCAAGTATCCTGGCTCTGTGCATGACGCCTTTATCTTGAGGAATAGCAGCATCCCATATGTGATGGCTCAACTCCAGAGGCACCGGGTGTGGCTAATAGGTGAGCCCAAGGTCCCCACCCAGTATATGTTGGTGTATGGGGTTGATCCGAAGGGTGAGTGTGCGGCTAACAGGTATCCCTCGATATTTGCAGGTGACTCTGGTTACCACAACCTCTCATGGCTACTGACCCCAGTGAGGAATACCAGGACAAGGTCAGAGGAACGTTACAATGAGGCACTGGGGCAAACAAGGAGGATAATTTGAAAGAACCTTCGGCCTCCTGAAGGCCAGGTTCAGGTGCCTCCATCTGACTGGTGGATCCCTGTACTACTCACCCAAGAAGGTGTGCCAGATCATCGTTGCATGTTGCACAACCTGGCCTTGAGACGCCAGGTGCCTTTTCTGCAGGAGGATGAGACTGGAGATGGTCTTGTGGCAGCGGTGGAGCCTGTGGACAGTGAGGAAGAGGAGGCAGAGGATGAAGATGTGGACAACAGAAGTTCTCTCATACAGCAGTACTTCAAGTGTCACACAGGTAAGACACTGTAATGTCACTTTCCATTGCAGTTTTGTGTTGGACATTGGATATGACAGCATGATTTCCCTATGTCAATGGCCACTTACTGTACCCTTTAGCATCTCTATTTTCAGATCTCTGTGCCCCACTCTGGCTCCTGGTGTGTTTACTGCTGCCCACTACAGGTCATACCAATGTACATAAAACTGTACATATGAATTGCAATGTTTACAGATTTTTGAACTAATACATAGTTGCATCAATTGACAGACTCCAGACTTGTATTTGTTCCAAGGGTGTTTATATTAGTGCTAGGAGGTTGATGGGGATGTGCAAAGGGCTGGGGTGATGGTGGAGGAATGTCCAGTTAGAGTCCAGTTTCCTTGTATCACAGGTGCATTGTCCAATGGGGCATAGGAAGGGGAGCAATGGCAGTTCAAGGGGGACAGGGTAACAGAGTGGGACACAAGGATGAGAATGAGGTGAGTCTCATTTCCTGGGGGGAGTCTTGGCAATGTTCTCTGGCTTCTGCCTGGATCACAGGGATCGTTTGTGGGGTGGTTTGCCTTCTGCAGGGGGTGGGGTGCTGGTGGCCTGTTGTTCCGGTGGCCGGGCCTCCTGTCCACTAGTGCCGGTGAAGGTGGAGAGCTGTTCTTCGGTGTGGCAGTGTCAGGGGCCCTTTGGTGTGCCACCGCTTTCCCTCATGGTGTTGGCTATGTCAGCCAGCACTCCTGCAATGGTGACCAGGATGGTGTGGATGTGTTTGAGGTCCTCCCTGATCCCCAGGTACTGTCCCTCCAGCAGCCGCTGGGTCTCCTGCAACTTGGCCAATATCTGGCCCAAGGTCTCCTGGGAATGGTGGTACGCTCCCAGGATCTCTGCAAGTGACTCATGGAGAGTGGGTACTCTGGGCCTGTCCTCCCCCTGTCGCACAGCAGTCCTCCCAGCTTCCCTGTTGTCCTGTGCCTCTGTCCCCTGAACCGTGTGCCCACTGCCACTGAATGCAGGTCCCTGATTGTCTTGGGTTTGTGGCGCTGCCTGGGGTCCCTGTAGTGGTGGACACACTGCTGATTGGTGTGACCTGGGGACAGTGACATGGGCCCGCTGGGTGGGTGCTGTGCTGGTGTTTCCTGGGGGAGGAGGGTCTGTGGTGGTTTGGGACTGTGGCAGGGTACCGACTGTCCAGAGGTCCCTGATGGGCCAGGTTGGTCATCTTGATCCAGGTGTGCAGAGCTGCTGTCATCACTGTGGGTCTCTTCTGTGGAGGGACTGGATGTTGGTGGCACCTCCTCTCCAGTGACGTTGGGGTCCTGTGGGAATGTAAATGCATTGTTATTGTATCTGCGTGTGGCATCTTGTGCATGGGGATGTTTCCGTGTATGGTTGTGATTGCCCTGTCAGCTTTGCCTTGTATGTGTGGTGATTTTGTGGGCATGGATATTCCTGCTAACGTGCATGCTTTAGTGATGGGTGTCCATGCAGGTCTGTAATGGGTGTCCAGGCAGAGGTGTTGCATGCAGGGCTTGGGATGGGTGGGTTGTGATAGTGGGGTATATGTGAGGTGGTGGAGTGATGGGGGTGAGGATAGGGGTAGGAGTGTGTGATGGCATGCAGGTCGGGTGGGGGATATAGTAGTTAAGATTTGACTTACCAGAGTCCAGTCCTCCTGCTACTCCTGCGAGGCCCTCAGGATGCATTATTGCCAAGACTTGCTCCTGTCATGTTGTTAGTTTGTTAGTTGTGGGGGAGGAGGTGGGCGTCCACCGTCAGTCCTCTGTAACCACGGAAGGCACCTTCCCCTCTAGGTCATGTCACCTCTTCCTGATGTCATCCCTTGTTCTGGGGTGCTGTCCCACGGCATTGACCCTGTCCATGACTCTCCGCCATAGCTCCATCTTCCTTGCAATGGACGTCTGCTGCACCTGTGAATAGCTGGGGCTCTACCTGGATGATTTCCTCCACCATGACCCTTAGCTCCTCCTCTGAAAACCTGGGTTGTCTTTGGGGTGCCATGGATGTGGTGTGAGTGGTATGAGTGAGGATGTGTGGGGTGATGTGTTATGGTGTGTGCTGTGAGGTGCGTGGATGGTGTATGGGTGATGGTGTTCTGTGGCTCAGATTGAGGGGGTGCTCCTGGCTTGTCTCTCTCTCTCTGTTTGCTATCTTTTTTTTCGTTGAAAGGGTTGTGGGTAATGTGGGTGGGTGTTTTATAGTGGTGTGGGTGAGCGTGTGTGGTGTGTGTATGTGTGTCAGGTGTGTGTAGTTTGAATTGTCCAATGTGGTGTAGTTTTGCAAGTGTGTGTGTATTTTGAGCACGGCGGTGTGTACTACCAATGGTTTACCGCGGTTGAAAGACTGCTGCCGTGATTCGTGGGTCCTGATACTGTGGGCAAATTCCTGTTGGCATAACGGTATGGGTTTTAGTACTGCCAGTTTATCACTGACCTCTGAACTGGCAGACATGTGTGGGTGTCTGTATAGTAGCGGATTTCTATGTGTGGGTCATAATACCTGTAGCGGTATACCACTGCGGTCACGGTCTGTTGGTGGCTGTTAGCATGGCGGTAGGTGGCATTTACCGCAATATTCTAATGAGGGCCAAAGTTATAGGGCCTGATTTAGATTTCGGTGGAGTGGTTATCTGTCATAATCGTGACGGATTGCCCGTCCGACTAAAATGAAATCCCATAGGCCATAATGAGATTTACATTTCGGTGGACCGGATATCCTTCACCGTCTGAAATCTAAATCAGACCCCTAGTTACTCCGTGTTAGACCTGACAGCCTTAGGGTAGTCACCCCTAACTTTTTGCCTGCCTCCCTCCACTTTGTGGATACTGTTTTTGCTGGTTTTTAGACTCTGCGCACTTTACCACTGCTAACCAGTGCTAAAGTGCATATGCTCTCTCTCTGTAAACATGGTAACTTTGGATCATACCTGATTGAACTATTTAATCTACTTATAAGTCCCCAGTAATGTGCACTCCAGGTGCCTAGGGCCTATAGATTAAATGCTACTAGTGGACCTGCAGCACGGATTGTGCCACCCACTTAAGTAGCCCCTTTTCCTTGTCTCAGGCCTACCATTGCTAGGCCTGTGTGGGCAGTTTCACTGCCACCTCGACTTGGCATTTAAAAGTACCTGCCAAGCATAGAGCTCCCCTTTTTCTACATATAAGTCACCCTTAATGTGTGCCCTGGGTATCCCCTAGAGCAGGGTGCTGTATAGGTAAAAGGCAGGACATGTACCTGTGTAGTTATATGTCCTGGTAGTGTAAAAAACCCTCAATTCGTTTTTGCACTGCTGTGAGACCTGCTCCCTTCATAGGCTAACATTGGGGCTGCCCTCATACACTGTTGAAGTGGCAGCTGCTGATCTGAAAGGAGCAGGGAGGTCATATTTAGTATGGCCAGAATGGTAATACAAAATCCTACTGACTGGTGAAGTCGGATTTAATATTACTATTCTAGAAATGCCACTTTTAGAAAGTGAGCATTTCTTTGCACTTAAATCCTTCTGTGCCTTACAATCCACGTCTGGCTAGGTTTAGTTGACAGCTCCTTGTGCATTCACTCAGACACACCCCAAACACAGGGTACTCAGCCTCACTTGCATACATCTGCATTTTGAATGGGTCTTCCTGGGCTGGGAGGGTGGAGGGTCTACCCTCACACAAAGGACTGCCACACCCCCTACTGGGACCCTGGCAGACAGGATTGAACTGAAAGGGGACCTGGTGCACTTCTTAGCCACTCTTTGAAGTCTCCCCCACTTCAAAGGCACATTTGGGTATAAAACAGGGCCTCTGCCCTACCTCATCAGACACTTGCTGGAGAAGAAACCTGAACCAGAACTACACCCTGCCAAGAAGAACTGCCTGGCTGCTCAAAGGACTCACCTGTCTGCTTTCTACAGAGGACTGCTGCCTTGCTGTTGCCCTGCTGCCTTGCTGAACTCCTGTCTGGCTGTGAAAGTGCTCTCCAAGGGCTTGGATAGAGCTTGCCTCCTGTTCCCTGAAGTCTCAGGACCAAAAAGACTTCCCTCTTTCCTTTGGACGCTCCGTGCGTTGAAAATTTCGACACACAGCTTGTTCGGCGGCAAGAAAAACGCCGCACACCGACGCTGATCAACGCGACGCTCTGGGGAGATCGTAACTTCGACGCGCAGCCCCGCAGATCGACATCCCGAGGAGAAATCGACGCGACGCCTGCCGCGAGATCGTAATTCCGACGCGCAGCCCCGCAGATCGACATCCAGAGGAGAAATCGACGCGACGCCTGCCGCGAGATCGTAATTCCGACGCGCAGCCCCGCAGATCGACATCCAGAGGAGAAATCGACGCGACGCCTGCCGCGAGATCGTAATTCCGACGCCCAGCCCCACAGATCGACGCGCAGCCGGAGAACAAGCAGGAAAATCCACGCACAGGCCCGGGACATCTGGGAATCCCCGCGATCCACAAAGAGAGACTCTTCGCGCGCCGGGAAAACGACGCACGACTTCCCCACGTGGAAAATAACGACGCGAGTCCGTGTGTGCTGAGGAGAAATCGACGCGCACACCCTTTTTCCACGCACCTCTTCTTTTGTGGCCCTCTGAGGAGATTTTTCCACGAGAAACCAGGTACTTGTGCTTGAAAGAGACTTTGTTTATATTCTAAAGACTTAAGACACTTTATATCACTTTTCAGTGATATCTTTACAAATTCATATTGCAACTTTATTCTCTTATGACCTACAAATATCCTGATAAATATTCTATATTTTTCTAAACACTGTGTGGTGTATTTTTGTGGTGCTATATGGTGGTATTGTATGATTTATTGCACAAATACTTTACACATTGCCTTCTAAGTTAAGCCTGACTGCTCGTGCCAAGCTACCAGAGGGTGGGCACAGGATAATCTTGGATTGTGTGTGACTTACCCTGACTAGAGTGAGGGCTTTTGCTTGGACAGGGGGGTAACCTGACTGCCAACCAAAAACCCCATTTCTAACACTCCGGAAAAGAAGAAGAATGCTTATGTCAGCTGTGGCATCATCAGACTGCCTCGTCCCTCTGAAACCGCCAAGGGACTTGAAAGTCCAAAACTATGTAGGGTCATATATCACTGTACCAAGTATTCCCTCCGTGCAGGGTAGTACAACTGATGACGACTTCGATATAATTCCAATATTGAAGACTTTGGACTAGTACATAGTGTTAGAGATATGAAGGCATCCCGGATCTAACTGACACCAAAGGTACACTGATGTTTTATTTCCCAGTGACCTTTCATACCTAATAAACCAAATGAGAAATCATTCATTCAATGGAACTTTACATTTAATTCAAGAAGGGAACAGAATATTGCATATCTCCTGGTTTCTGGCCAGAGAGACTGTTGAAAAGGACATCATCATTTAACTTGGCTGAGTATATGGGGCTGGGCTTAAGGTTGGTCTCAGTATAAAGGAACAACAATAAACACCAAAGATAGGGCTTGATTAATTATTCAATAAAGTATATGTCAAAGGCAGCACATCGCTCTCCTGTACAGCTGAGTTCTGTGATTTTTAGTTGATTCAGGGTACGAATCTCTATAATATGAATAATTACTTTGTGCTCCATTCCTTACCCTTTCCCAACTGAATGTTGGGAATGCAATTTGAAGACCAACTGACGGGCTTGATGTACATCCGTTTAGGACAAGATCAGAGACCACACGGGCCCACACCCCCACGTATTACTACCTCCCACCGCTACTTTTATACACCTGTAAAGTATGCATCAAACAAACTAGATACATTTATAGTGCCTCCGTCCGGCTTCAAATTTAAAGGGGGTCGGACAAGAGTAACAAGAGTGAGGAGAGAACCCTCAGGGCCTCGCGCATTGCCAGCTGAGCACAAGAGACGTGTATATCGCACTCAGATAAAGGGTAGCCAGTATCCTATTCTTATTTTAAATGCTAAAACGAGCTGTGTGACGCATGTCTTCATTTCTAGTTCCGGTCTGCGCTTCCATATACATTTGATCACTATTAATCCTTAGACATGCCAGCCCTACCCAAGAGCCAAACCTCTATTTTCAGTGCGGATGAATCGGCATTCAAAGGTCGACAAGTACTAAAAAAAGACTCGCCGCAACATGGGAAGCACCCATATGCGGTAAAACTGCATCCGGCATATACTTTCCATGGGCAGGAAACACTATGACTTAGTCAGCAGCCTTTATTTGCAAACATCAGTACGTCAAGCTCTGGGTCATATTCTTCTATATGCTGTCCTTTTCATAAATGAGCCACGTTTCCACTTAAGATAAAGTTTAAATGTGAGTGCTCTTCGGGTTCACCGAGCAAAGCCTGCTTTAATCCCTTCTATCTTCCCTTCATACACCTGATTTATTTTTATAACATATCTCTCTGTATGAACCAAAAAATGCTCCCTTGCACAGAGCTGCTTCAGGAAGACGGTCCGTCACCCCGTGTTCAATTGGGTTTTGATATCGCGCAAAGACATAAGTATTGAATAAACATAAAAGTGGGCAACTCCTGTAATTCTGAAGGGTGCAAAACCACTTCATTATTTCACAGCAGAGGAAGACTGTAAGGCAAAGCAGAAACCTACAAGACCCTTGGTGTACTGTGAGCATGGGTTTCCAACACCCCAGGTCATCCGACTAGCTACCTCATGGAAACCGGACAGGAACACATGAGCCCTTGAATCTATTTACTCAAAGTGCAAAGCGTGTTTCGCATTTAGCCAGATTGTGCATTTGCGTATATATTTATAAAGAGCATAAAAATAGAAAAACACTCAAAATATGCCAGTTCGGATAATCAAGATTGAAATGTTTCGAGGAAACGTGAGATTGGGTTTAGGGGAGAAGGTCACTGCAAAAGGGGGGAAAAGGAGAGCAAAATTGGGAAGCAAAATTCATAAATAAAATACTCAGGCCAACTAAGGCAAACCAGGACTCCTTTAGGCATCCTCTTTTGGTCTAGCTTTGACAAGAATTAGGAGTATTTTGTGTCCCTAATCTTATGTAATGGGCATCCCATTTGGCCCCTTAAGAGATATATCCTTCCACTGGCATGTGCCTGCTTTGTTTGAAGGACTCTTAGGCCCTCATTGTGACATTGGCGGTAAATCCCACTTACCGCCACAGTGACGGCTGCCAACTTACCGCAGCAACGGAAATCCGTTCACCATATTATGACACACACACACAAATCCAACAGAATTCAGCCACACACACAAATACGCCAGACCAAAGGTCAGTGATAAACTGGCCAGTTCAAAACCCACACCGTTATGCCAACAGAACTAAGCCCACCACATTATGACCCATGAATCACCATGGTGGACATTCAATGGCGGTAAACCATTGGTGGTGCATACCACCACGCTCAAAATGGACACACACAGAAAAAACAACACCACATTGGCCATTTAAAATAACACACACCTGACACCCATACACACACCACACCCACACTATTATAAAACACACACTGACAGTACCCATAACCCTTTACGACTACAAACCATTGCCAACAGAGAGACACCAAGACCACTGACACAAGTAGAACCACACACTACTCACACCTATACACCACTCATGCACTCCACATCACACACCCCAACACATTACCCAACACACCCTCACCAACACACGTCACAGAACATCCATGGCACCACAAAGACACCCCTGTTTCACAGAGGAGGAGCTAAGGGTCATGGCAGAGGAAATTGTCATGGTAGAGCCACAGCCATTTGGAACACAGGTGCAGCAGATATCCATTGCAAGGAAGATGGGGCTATGGTGGAGAATTGTGGACAGGGTCAACACCGTGGAACAGTACCCCAAAACAAGGGATGACATAAGGAAGAGGTGGAACGACCTACGGGGGAAGGTACGTTCCATAGCAGCAAGACACCAGCTCGCTATATGGAGAACTGGTGGTGGACCCTTACCTCCTCCTCCACAACTCACAGCATGGGAAGAGCAAGTCTTGGCAATACTGCATCCTGAGGGCCTGGCCGGAGACGGAGGAGGACTGGGGTCTGCTAAGTCAACTCCCTACTAATATCACCCCCTACCTGCATGCCATCACATACCCTCACCCTCACTCCCGTCACTCCACTCCATCCCACACACCCCACCATCACATCTCACTCACCCCAATGCCAAGCCCTGCATACTGTACCAATGCATGGACACCCCTCACAGCCCTGCATGGACAATCATCACTAAAGCATACATCGCAGACAGAACTAACAATCCTACCATATACTAACATACACAAGTGAAAGCTGGCAGGGCAAATTGAACAATGGAGGGGAAGCCACGGATGTACAATATGTTAGACACATCAACCATAACACATCTTTAACATCCCCACAAGTACCCCAGCCAATGTCACCGGAGAGGAGGTGCCAGCACTATCCAGTCCCTCAACTGAAGAGGCCCACAGTGATGACAGCAACTCTGGTCTTCAGGATCTGGATGACCTACCTGGCCCATCAGGTACCACTGGACAACCGGTTACCCAAGCCCAGTCACACACCACCACAGAGCCTTCCCCATCTTGAAACACCACCCACCCAGTGTACCAACACCTCTTACGTGTTGGTACTCTGGGTCACGTCAATCAGCAGTGTGTCCACCTCTACAGGGACCCCAGGCCAGACCTCACCAACAAGACAATCAGGGTCCTGGGGTCAGTGGAAGTGGGCACACGGTTCAGAGGACAGAGCTACAGGCCAACAGGGATACTGGGAGGACTGCTGTGCACCAGGGGGAGGATAGGCCCAGGGAACTGACTCTCCAGCAGGCACTCTCTGAGATCCTGGGGGCCTACCAACATTCCCAGGACACGATGGGCCAGATCCTGGACAATGTGCAGGAGAACAGGCGGATGCAGGAGGGACAGTACCAGGGATCAGGGAGGACGTGTAGGCCATCAATAACACCCTGATCTCTGGAGATAGATGCTGGCAGACATGGCCAACATTATAAGGAAGGCAGTCTCACACCTACGCTGCCACTAGTGGCCAGGAGGCCCCACCACAGGACCCACAGGCTACAAGCACCCTTCTCCCTGCAGAAGTTGAACCATCCCACAAACGTTCCCTGTGATCCAGACAGAAGCCCGAGATACTTGCCAAGACACCCACCGGGAAATGAGACTCTCCTGATTGTCACCCTTGTCTCCCACTCAGTCACCCTGTCCACCTTGAACTGCCATTGCTCCCCTTCCTAAGTCCTAATGGACACTGCACCTGTGCTACAAATAGACTGGAACAATACCCTAGACTTTCCCCCTATATGTTAGCACTTCAATAAACACCCTTCAATCAAAATCTATTTCAAGTATGTCATGTATTTCAAATATGTATTGATTTAAACAGGTACAACCATTGCAAATGGATTGTACATAGAATGAGCATAGATTAATTACCTTTGGCTGGCTGTAGTGGTCAGACCAGGAGAATATGTCAGGTCACCAACATCTGCAAAATGAATTGGCAGAGGGAACAATAAGTGGGCATAGAAGTGGGAAATATCAGAATGCCATTGCCACAAAGATTACAACCAAAGTCATAGAAATGTAAAGTTACACTGTCCTACCTGTGTGTCATTGGAAGCATTGCTGGATCACAGATGTTCTTTTGTCCTCATCCTCTGCCTCCTCATCCTCACTGTCCACAGGGTCCACTGCTTGCACACGGCATCTCCAGTCTCCTCCTCCTGCAGAAAAGGGACATGGCGTCTGAAGGCAGGTTATGCAACATGCAGCATGCCACTACTATCTGGCAGACATTCTTGGGTGAGTAGCACAGGGATCCACCTGTTAGATGGAGGCACATAAGCTGGCCTTCAGGAGGCCAAAGGTCCTTTCAATGATCCTCCTGGTTCGCCCATGTGCCTCATTATAACGTTCTTCTGCCCTTGTCCTGGCATTCCTCACAGGGGTCAGCAGCCATGATAGGTTTGGGAGTCATCTGCAAATATTGAGGGACAACATTTAGCCACACATTATCCTATATGGCCCACACCACACCCATACACCAACATATACTGGGTGGGGAACCATGGCTCACGTATTAGCCACACCCTGTGCCTCTTTAGTTGGGCCATCACATTTAGGATGCTGCTATTCCTCAGGACAAAGGCATCATGCACCGACCCAGGATACTTAGCATTGACGTGGGAGGTGTACTGGTCCACCAAGCACTCCATCTGAACATTCATGGAGTGAAAACTCTTATGATTCCTGAACACCTGTTCACTGTGCCATGGGGGGGACAAATGCAATATGTGTTCCATCAATCTCCCCAATTATGTTGGGGATATGTCCCATTGCATAAAGCTCGGCCTTCACTGTGGCCAAATCCTCAACCTGGGGGAAAACAATGTAGCTGCACATGTGTTTTATCAGGGAAGGCAAAACACGTGTCAGCATGTTTAAGAACATTAGCTGTGACATTCCAGCTGCCAAGCCCACTGTCACTTGGAAAGAACCAGTGGCCAGGAAATGGAGTACTGATAGCACTTGCACAAGAAGGGGGGTCCCAGTGGGATGACGGATAGCAGTTATCAGGTCAGGCCCCAACTGGCCACACAGCTCTGTGATTGTGGCCCTGTCAAGTCTATAGGTGAGGATAATGTGCCTGTCCTCCAGTGTTGCCAAGTCCACCAGAGGTCTATTCATCTGCAGCAGTAGGAATCTAAGGGACACAAGAGTGAGGAGCCGGTCACAACCAGAACAATGGAGCTACAACAGTAGTTTGCATTCTGTAAACATGTAATGGGTCGGTGTGATTTGTCCAGTATGTGCCTATTACTCTTGTGATGCAGCATTATTCCAGAGGCCTGCCCCCCCCTGAAAATGGCATCTGCCTGTCCTGTGTGGAGGGACAGGTGGAAGTGAGGTAATTCCACTGACGTTGTGTGCCGTTGTGGGAGGTGGTCAGGAACCGCCGTGCAACTCCTCATTGGTTAACACCGGGCCCTATGGGGTACAGTGGCCAATGGTGATCTAGGCCGGCAGTGATGGTACGCACCGCTGTGGACGTGACTGCCATTTTTTATCATATTCCTCACTTGCTACCCGACCTTCCATAGGAGAGAACCTACACTGCATGTGCTGCTGTGACCTGTGTCTGGAACCTACCATGGCCCGTGTGACCAGGGAAAGGGCCCAAGCCTTCATTCCAGAGGAGTTGGAGAGACTGGTGGATGGGGTGCTACCACAGTACAGACTGCTGTATGGGCTTCCAGACCAACAGGTGAGTGGGCACGATGCATGTGGCATGAATGCATGGAGGGGTGTGTGTGAAAGCCTTGTGTGAGGAGGGTGGGTGGAAGTCCTCTTGGCGGCATACAGGTTGTTTGTTGGTCGTTGAGTGTGCCAATGGTGATGGAAACGGGTATGGTGGGCCATATGTGCAACAGGCTGGACTTGTTGCCTAGTGGTTATTCCCTGTGTGTATTGCCTCTGCAGATCAGCGCTCGTCAAAAGAAGGGTATATGGCGTGCCATTGCCAAGGAGGTGCGGACCCTGGGGTTCTATGGCAGGCGGAGCACACACTGTCGCAAACGGTGGAAGGACCTGAGACGCTGGGCACAGAAGACGGCAGAGGTCCAGCTTGGGGTGGCCTCCCAACAAGGAAGGGGTGCCCATTGAACCCTGACCCCCATGATGACCCGAATACTGGCAGTTGCCTATCCAGAGATGGATGGGTGCTTGAGGGCTTCACATCAGCCACAAAGGGGTGATTACAGTACCCATCATTACAACTTATGGCTGGTGGGGTGGTATCCGGGTGGTGGATGTATGTCAGGGGGTGCCTGTAGGTCAGGCCTGACATTGCAGCGTAGGTTCCCTGGTGGCTAGGGTTCTGAAGGGATAATCTGGCTACCTAGCTCGTGGACATCCACTACTGGCCAGGGCTGCATAGGTCCCAGGTGTGCTGCAGTTGGCGGTGTGTGCCCATCCTTATGCCATAGTGGCTAGCAATATCAGTGGTGGTGCAATGTATAGTGCGTAGGTCTGTTCCCTATGTGTGAGGGTGCTGTGTACGCCAACGGTGGTGTTGGTGCAGCCATTGACTCAGTGTATTCTTTGTCTCTCTCCCCCCCTTTCTTGTTTGTCACCCTGTCCTTATGTGCATTAGCATCATCTGGTGGAGGAGCAGAGGCACTGGCGACGGAGGGAGCTGCATCCCATAGGACCCAGGAGGCAGAGCCCACCGACGGTGAGGGCACCAGTGGGACGGAGGGTGAGGGGAACACCACGGCGGAGACTGGAGGGGACACCTCCGACACAGATACCTCCTCCGATGGAATCTCCCTGGTGGTGGCGGACACTTCTGTGACCACCCCAGCTACAGGGACATCTGCCACCATACCAGCACCGCCCTCCCAGCAGTCCCTCAAAGAGTTGCCTGTACCCTCTCACCTAGGAGGGTGGCATCCCCTTTGCCCCAGGCGCCTCAGGCCCTGCCCCAGTGAGCCCTGCTGCCCTGAGCAGGGAGGCTATTGACTTCCTGAGGGGCAGTCATCCATTGTGAATGCATTCCAGGGGCTGACAGCCCAGATGCAACAATCAAATGCCTTCCTGGAGGGCATTCACACTCTATTTGCGACCCACCAGAGATCGATCCAGGCTCTGGCCTCCTCTCTGATGGCAGCCATTGTCCCTGTTACTACCACCCCCCTCCAACTTCCACTTCCGAGTCCCATTCTCCTCAACCCCAACCCATCCCAAGCACACAGGCAGATGAGCATGCACACAAGACAACACCCAAGAGTGTCACAGTCAAACACAAACACCACACTTCATCCCGCAGGGACTCACATAAACACCATCCAGTTGCAGACACAACAACATCCACTATTTCCACTGTCTCCTCCTCTTCCTCTATCTCCTCCTCCACCTCCCACCTAGTTACGTCAGCACTCACACCTGCATGCACTACATCATCATCCTCTACCAGCGTCACCAGCACACCAAGCAGAACCCATACCTCACTGGCAGACACCTCCACAGCATCCATGCATATGTCTCCTGTGTCCTCTCCTACTGTGTCTGTTCCCACCCTCCTAAAGTACACAAACACAAGCACTCAGACACTCAACAGCCATCCACCTCACAACAGCATACAAGTGGGGCCTTGGACTTTGGCCTGTGGCCATGTGGCCCACGCAAAATGAGGACTGGGCTGTGTCCCTTGTTCTGTACATTTGTATATATCTGTTGCATTGCCTAAATTATTATTTATAATGTGTTGATCTTATTACATTCACATTGGTAAATTATTTTTGTCCTTGCATTATTCAGCCAATTTAGGGGGGGTTAACTTGCTTTCTTGTGCAGCTTGTTGTGTGTATGATGTATGTGTGGGGGGGTATTGTGTGTGTGTGTCACTGTTATTTTCCTCCCCCCTCCCTTGTGTGCTAGGCGGCTGTACTCAACGTGGTCGTCTTCGCCAGTGTTGGTGTTTGTGGTGGAGCAGAACGTAGAATATAATCGGAAAGATATGCAGTTCTGGCTCCATGGCGGCATAGTTCTTCCCTGTGTCTCCAAAGGTGGGTCCTTTCACTTCTGAGCTCAGTTTCTCCCAGGCTTTTGATGTCATTGGTACCACCCAGAAAAAGGTGGTGGATTGTCTTGTCCTAATATGATGGGCGGAACTTTGACTTCCGCCTGGCTGTAGGCGGCTACCACTGTGGTGCCTGTTGTTTCTGCTCTGGCAGTCAGTGTGGTACATTGGCTGTCTTTTGAAGAACTTTCCGCAATGGTCATAATTTGGAGATAGTTAGCGCCAGCCTGTTGATAACTTTAGAAGAACAGGTTCTGTGTACCCATAAGGAACTGGTCAGCAAGAAAGCCACACATTTTGTCTTTGTTGTTCACTGGGTTGTTTTTTGGTAGAAATTAGGCATAAGAAAATAAAATAAAGTTTATTGGGTTAATATATAAGATGAGTATCTAATCTTTATAATGAGATCTAGGAAGAGCTACAAGTGTACGGTCAGATATCTCATGTAATTAAATCAGTTTTCTTATGGGATGACTTTATGGTCCTCTTGAATAATGGATTGCAAGTATCAATTATGTGGGCGTTCATATACAATTTCTTCTCATGTATAAATTAAACCCAGTTCACTACTGAACCGATATGTAGGATATTGACACTTTAGAAATTTAATTTATATTATTATTTTGGTTTTTAGGCAGTAGATATTACATAATGGATTGGGATTATGATATGCTTTATGGCCATTTGGCCTCAACACACGGTATAGATATTTGTATAATGAATTTAGAGAATAATAAAAATATGATCTCATTTTACAATCAAGGTGATGCAATATAAAATTAGTTGTTTAAATGGGCAATATGGTTAGCTGGCCAAAATACATGATTTGTATATTTATACAACGAATAACAGAACCTAACAAAAATGTGGCTGTGCAATATGGTAGCTATATCATGAATGTAATTAGAGATTGATTATTTGTATCTATATATATATACTGTTCTGTCTTTCTTCTTGCACCTTGTGAATGGCTTACATTTTTTTTACCAATGTTTAAGGCATTTTATTTGCTTTTAAGGGAGGTGGTGCACATTGTTTCTATTGGCTGTGAGGAAGATCTCTGGGAGATCGAAACACGTTGCAATTAAATTTCTTTATCACATAGAAACAAGCCTGCGGAGTGAGTTTTTTAGGTACCGGTGCGGTGACGGTGGTACTTGGAATCCTTTTTTTATATTAGTAAGCGATGTCCGGCTCCTGCACGTCGCACCAACCCCGCCAGAGTGAAAGTATCCGGGGAATGCCGGCAAATGTGTTGTCTATAGATATATATATATATATATATATATATATATATATGATACAAATGTTCTGAAACAGCTTACGATAGGCGCACTCAACTGCCAGTGATGTTGGAGACCCTTGGATCAATAATTGTAACGAAAGAAATTCACCACACTCCAGGAGGTTTCAAATAATTTTTCTTTATTCAAATGTTTCAGCAACCACCAATGCTGTAACATTTGAATAAAGAAAAAATATTTGAAACCTCCTGGAGTGGTGAATTACTTTAGTATATATATATATATATATATATATATATATATATATATATATATATATATATATATATATATATACATATATATATATATATGTATATATATATATATATTCTTAAGATAAAAAATGGGGGTCAAGGTGAATTGAAACCGCACTTTCCTCCTTTATTATATATATGCAATTTATGGCACTTTTCGGTGCACGGGTCGTGAGGGCCAACCCCCTAGACCTCAAATAGCCATGGGCTCATAACATTGAAAGGGAGACCCAGCACATCAAAGTGTCCATTGATATCCACAAAATTATCACATTTCTTCAAAAATCACATAATTCAATAGAGTTCTTATGAAAACATTTTGTTCTTTATTTATCCAAAATAACAATATCTAATCCATCATAGCCAACGCGTTTCATCCTCACGGACTTCTTCAGGGCTATAAAAAATATACAAATACATAAAATATCAATCAATATAATGTTCCCTATACATCCTCCACCCATATTAAATATAAAATGCAGTGAAAAAAAGTTAAAATCATCAATAATCACCATCATAGTAATTCTTAATTTGATTAAAGAAGTTTAACCAATGACTTAACTTATAAAAATATATAAATAGAGGGAAAAAGGCTAAAATATTTTTTATATATATATATATATATATTTTTTTTAAATAATTGCAATAATTTCCAACATTGTCAGTTTTTTATTTATTTCTTCATTTCCTTTTACTTCCTCCAAAACTACATATGTCATCTTATTATGTATTTTATTTTATTTTAAACTCTTCATTTTTATATTTTTTTAACACTCTTCCATTTCCATTAGAAGTAAGACTACATATCAATTTTTTTATTGTCAATTAATCATCTACTAGGGCAAAATAAAGATGGTACACATTATTACAGAAGAAACATCAACCCATACCTCATAATTGCAGTATGTAACGCGCTCCACGGCAGAACGCCATCCAATCTCCTGACAATGAAACCGATTGTGTTTTTACTCGTCGTTTTTATACTTGCACTAACAATTTCCACCTGAAGCAAACTGAAACACTTCCTTTTAAGATATATAACGGTGGCGGCCATTTTGAAATGGCACTTGGACCACACTTGTATATAAGCTTTGCACTCACGATTTCATGTATATTATTATTTGATCGCCCACTAAAACAAAATAGACCGTGCCTACAATAACATATGGCAAAAATTGTCAATTATTACACCAGAAACACTAATCCATACCTCGCACTTACAGCATATAATATGCACAACATGCTAATAAAATCTCGTTTTTTAGCATGTGATGATGGCAGCCATTTTGAAGAGGCGCCTCTTGTCATATATTTATATGAACTCTACGTAAACGGGTTAGATATATATTAATATTTTGTCATCTTATTAAAACAAAGGGGGTTATTACAACTTTGGAGGAGGTGTTAATCCGTCCCAAAAGTTACTGTAAAGTGACGGATATACCACCAGCCGTATTATGAGTTCCATAGGATATAATGGACTCGTAATACGGCTGGTGGTATATCCGTCACTTTACCGTCACTTTTGGGACGGATTAACACCTCCTCCAAAGTTGTAATAACCCCCAAAGTGTGCGTTTTTATACACAAGCAGTCACTAGTATCCGGGGCAAACTAAAAACCTTAGAAAACCTCATTTTTTAAACCATGTGAAGATGGCGGCCATTATGAAATGGCACCTTTTATGTACAATGCACTCGGCATGCCCATAAAATCTCATTTGAAAACATATAATGGTGGCGGCCATTTTAGAAAGGCACCTTTTACCTTATATTTGTACAGAATCTGCACAAGCAAATTTGATGTACGTTGTTATTTTCATCGTCTTCTAAGACAAAATAGACGTTTTAATACTTGTGTGATCGCTTCCACCTTGAACAAGCAAAATGACCTCATTTTAAGACATATAACAATAACAACGTTATAAACCTCGTTTTAAAATATATAACAATGGAGGCCATTTTAGAATCACGCTTTTTTTCCACATTTATATTGATCATGCACAAAAAGTTCTAAAAAATATATGTTATTATTTAGTCTTCTAAAACAGGATAAAATATTCCTGCTACAACATATAACAATAATGCAAATTATTACAGAGGAAACATCAGTCCATACCTCACGGTTAATACCTATAATGTGCTCCACTGCCAAAGACCATCATGCCACATATCAATGAGACCGATTATATTTTTATACATCGTTTTAATACTCATTCTAAACACTTCTACCTAACACAGATTTAGAAAACCTCACTTTAAATCATGTAACAATGATAGCCATTAAGAAGTGGCACTGTTAACCACACATTTCATTAGGTTCCCAAAAAATAATGAAATTCAAAATTAATATTTAATCCTTCTTGCACTGTAATCTATTTATCCATTTTGCCTCAATTTTTCTTAATGTCAATTCCCTGTGTCCTCTCCTTTCGTCATGAGGTACATGTTCTAAACCATGAAACCAAATCTGAGTGTTGGTGGGATGGGAAGACTGTATATATGTAGCCATAGGATATTTTATATCTCTGCTTTTATAGCTCTTATGTGTCCCATCACTCTTGTCTTTAGATTCCGTATACTACTGCCGATATACAATTTGCCACATGAACATCCCAAGACGTAAACCACAATTGTTGTGTTACAATTAATAAACAAATTGATGGGATATTCCTTTGGGGTATTGTATTTCAACTTTTTTATTTTGTTAACTCCTATTTTACATACGGAGCAACCCCCACACACATAAAAACCTTCTGGTTTCACATCCAACAATGTCCCTACTTCAGAATTATTGTGATTATCTTTTACGTAACTGGGACATAGTATATTTTTTAGAGTATTACCTCTTCGAGAGACCATTTTCGGTCTTTTAGATATAGTGCCTTCTGGCAGTGTGACAGAATCCAATATATGCCAAGTTTTTTCTTAGTGCATTAGAGACATGACTACTGTACAGATCATATTTAGTAACAAAACTGACTTCTCGTTTTTTGTTCTTCACCTCAGTGTTTTCTTTTTCTTTACGATTTTCCTGTAATGTATCCTTCCTATTTACTTCTTTTATTTTAATTTTTGCCTTTCTCAGGACATCCTCATTGTATCCTCTTTTACGAAAGTCACATTCTATTGCCAACAACCTGTTCTCAAAGTCTTTTTGTTGGCTGCAATTGCGTCTAACTCTCACCACCTCACCGTATGGAATTGATTCGATGTTTTTTTCGGGTGAGCCCTGGTGGCATGGAGTACACTATTGCAAGAAGTGGGCTTTTTAAAAATGTCACTATGTATGGCATTGTTATGTACATACAATTGCAGATCTAAAAAATCAATTCTATTTTTATCATATTTAAGGGTCAATTTAACATTAAATCTATTTTTGTTCAAGAATGTGTGATATTCCTCAAGATCAGTCAAATTCCCATTTCATAAAACCAGGATGACATCCATATAACGCCCATAAAAAATTATGTTATTAATCCATTGATGCGCTTGACGGCCCCAGGCATGCTCCCCCTCAAACAAGCCCATGAATAGGTTTGCGTAAGATGGAGCAAATCTGGAGCCCATTGCCGTCCCCTGTTTCTGTAAGAAAAAGGAAAAAAAGCGTGATTCTAAAATGGCAGCCATTGTTATATATTTTAAAAAGATGTTTATAACGTTGTTATTGTTATATGTCTTAAAATGAGGTCATTTTGCTTGTTCAAGGTGGAAGCGATCACGCAAGTATTAAAACGTCTATTTTGTCTTAGTAGACGATGAAAATAACAACTTACATCAAATTTGCTTATGCAGATTCTGGACAAATATAAGGTATAAGGTAAAAGGTGCCTTTCTAAAATGGCCGCCACCATTATATGTTTTCAAATTAGATTTTATTGGCATGCCGAGTGCATTGTACATAAAAGGTGCCATTTCGAAATCGGCTGCCATATTCACATGGTTTAAAAAATGAGGTTTTCTACGTTTTTTTAGTTTGCCCCGGATACTAGTGACTGCATGTGTATAAAAACGTACACTTTGTTTTAATAAGATGACAAAATAATAATTTATATCTAACCAGTTTACGTAGAATTCATATAAATATATGACAAAAGGCGCCTCTTCAAAATGGCTGCCATCATCACATGCTAAAAAATGAGATTTTATTAGCATGCTGAGCATATTATATGCCTTAAGTGTGAGGTATGGATTAGTGTTTCTGGTGTAATAATTTACAGTTTTTGCCATGTGTTATTGTAGGCACGGTCTATTTTGTTTTAGTGGGCGATCAAATAATAATATATATGAAATCGTCAGTGCAAAGCTTATATAAAAGTGTGGTCCAAGTGCCATTTCAAAATGGCTGCCACCGTTATATATCTTAAAAGGAAGTGTTTCAGTTTGCTTCAGGTGGAAATTGTTAGTGCAAGTATAAATCGACGAGAAAAACACAATCGGTTTCATTTTCAGGAGATTGGATGGTGTTCTGCTGTGGAGCACGTTACATACTGCAATTATGAGGTATAGGTTGATGTTTCTTCTGTAATAATGTGTTCCATCTTTATTTTGTCCTAGTAGATGATTAATTGACAATAAAAAATTGATATGTAGTCTTACTTCTAATGGAAATGGAATAGTGTTAAAAAAATATATAAAAATGAACAGTTTAAAATAAAATAAAATACATAATAAGATGACATATTAGTTTTGGAGGAAGTGAAGGGAATGAAGAAATAAATAAAAAACTGACGATGTTGGAAATTATTGCAATTATTTAAAAAAAAATAAAAAATTGAAATATATATTTTTTTTAGCCTTTTACCCTCTATTTATAACTTTTTATAAGTTAAGTCATTAGTTTAACTTCTTTAATCAAATTAAGAATTACTATGATGGTGATTAGTGATGATTTTAACTTTTTTCACAGCATTTTATATTTAAAATGGGTGGACGATGTATATAGAACATTATATTGATTGATATTTTATGTATTTGTATATTTTTTATAGCCCTGAAAAAGTCCGTGAGGACAAAACGCGTTGGCTATGATGGATTAGATATTGCTATTTTGGATAAATAAAGAACAAACATTTTTCATAAGAACTCTATTGAATTAGGTGATTTTTGAAGAAATGTGATAATTTTGTGGATATCAATGGACACTTTGATGGGCTGGATCTCCCTTTCAATGTTATGAGCCCATGGCTATTTGAGGTCTAGGGGGTTGGCCCTCACGACCCGTGCACCGAAAAGAGCCATAAATTGCATATATATAATAAAGGAAGAAGGTGCGGTTTCAATTCACCTTGACCCCCATTTTTTATCTTAAGAATTTTATTGTTGGGTGTCTACCACACTTCTGTTTAGGACCATTGTAAGATAGTGCGAACAAAATGGAATTTGATGACGATCGTGAAGCACTATTGGGTGATCTCTTTTCAAAGAATATAATTAGATCCAAAACGCAGTCTACAAATATGATCAATAAGGATGGACTAAAAGTTAAATTCATGGCTTTGGAAGAATTGAAAAAGCAAGAGTTGGCAAAGTGGTGGGATGGAGCCACCAATAAGAAATATATGGAGAATAGACGTATACCAAGAGGTTTGCGAATTTAGATTTTTCCGAATTTTGAGGATTTGGAAGCAGATTTACTACAGGAATGGGAGGAAGGTTTGCATGAGGCATCCTACAAAATGATGAACATTCTGTTAACAAATTCAGAAAGGAAAGTAAAGGAGTTGAGAGAAGAGATTAATAATTTAGAGAAGGAAATTAAAGAACTCAACCTGATGGAGGCTACACAGAAAAACTATGAGATTTTGAAGAAGGAACTATCATGTTACCAATTATATTTGAAAGACAAAAAACAGAAGAAAATCAATTGAGATGACAATGATTATGCCAGAGGACGAATCTTTACTTTTGCAAGACGTTATGATGATGTATTCGTCAATAAAGATTCTGTACAAAACGATCGCAATAGGAACACAAGTACTTCTTCAAGTAGCATGTCTCTCTCTTCATGTGATAGTGATCTGGGAGAAGGCACAAGTAACATCTTCAATATGAATTCAAGTTTTTTATGCGAAGTACAAAGATTCAGGTTAGGCAACAAAAAGAGAATGATCAGGACAAAAGACATCGGACCAGAAGAGGGGGGAAAAAACATAAAAACAGGTGTACAAACAAGACTACAGGCAAAAAGCTCAAAAGGGGTGAAGACGTAAACACAGAAGTTGCAAATAATAATGAAGAAAATTATTGAAATGTTCTAATGATAATTCAAATGATTTAAAGATTATTAATTTATCTTCAAGAGTACTGAGTCAGGAAGAAATATAGGTGCTAAATAAAGGATTAAGTTGTTGTCCAAGTGCCAAATGTGATTTTGTGGGCTTACATGTGGATTTGTTTAAATTTGTGAGAAATCTTAAATTGAAAAAGTTTTTTGCAGAACATCTCAAGAGAATTGTAAATACAACAGATGTATCTAGCACATCAAATTTGAGTATTGCTGATATGAGGGATATCCATATGATTGTGACCATTGACAGTATGGAGCAGATAGGAGATTTAATACATATGGCGAGTGATTTAGAGATTCAAGAACATTTAAGAACACACAGTCACTTAAAGTTACCATCGAAATTCATACCACCTAGTACACAAGATAGTCTGATAGAATTTCATCCTAAAATGACTATAGATCTGTATAAAATGGAAGATCTACACCATACAAATAGGATGTGTACACATAAATTCAATCGAAACCATCAAAGAAAAGGGTATCTTGACAAATTTAAAAAATGACCATGAGTTGGTCATACACGAAGCAGACAAAGGTGGGAATATTGTTCTAATGAACAAGGTGGATTATTTGAAGGAAATGGAGAGACAATTATCTGTAATAAATTGATATGAAAGATTGGATAATAATTCAACTGCTGGGATACAGCAGCAGATTAATGCTCAACTTGTGGAATGGCATGAATCCGGTTTACTTACAGACGGCGAGTTTAAATATTTAAAGGTATATTATACAAAATATCCATGCATTTACATCTTATCTAAAATCCATAAACAAGGTAATTTTCCACCTGGAGGACCTATTATTTCCAGTATAGGATCCCCAACTGAACATATGTCAGAATACGTAGATGTTTTTTTACAGCCTTTTGTGAAAAATGTACCCTCCTATCTAAGGGATAGTAAGGACTTGCTGAATAAATTGGAAGATTTTATTTGGGATAACACGGATCTAACTTTTGTGACCATGGATGTAGAGAGTCTATATACTTGTATACAAACTGACTGTGGTTTGGAAGCATTAAAGCATTTTCTCTTTAAACACAATGCTGGTTTTCTAGAACATACATTCATGTTATTGGACATGGCCAAGATAATCCTAACCAACAATGCGTTTCTTTATAATGGAACCTGGTTCTTACAGAAACAGGGGATGGCAATGGGCTCCAGATTTGCTCCATCTTACGCAAACCTATTCATGGGCTTGTTTGAGGCGGAGCATGCCTTGGGCCGTCAAGCGCATCAATGGATTAATAACATAATTTTTTATGGGCGCTATATAGATGACATCCTCTTGAGGAATATCATACTTTTTTTAACAAAAAAGGTTTAATGTTAAATTGACCCTTAAATATGATAAAAATAGAATTGATTTTTTCGATCTGCAATTGTATGTACATAACAATGCCATACATAGTGACTTTTTAAAAAGCCCACTTCTTGTAATAGCGTACTCCATGCCACCAGTGCTCACCCGAAAAAAACATCTAATCAATTCCATATGGTGAGATGGTGAGAGTTAGACGCAATTGGAGCCAACAAAAAGACTTTGAGAACAGGTTGTTGGCAATAGAATGTGACAGACATGTCAGTATATTGGACGTGGTCACACATATAGTTGATGTTGTAGGCACAAGAGAGTCAATGTATGACCTGGGTGACATCACTGTGTGGCAGTAAGTTGGGTCCCTGGCCCAAAACAGAGTTGTGGAGGAGGGGCATGTACATGTACAAGTAAACAGACCTCAGACGAAGGATGTGTCTCCCTGTGCAGATAATCAAATCTGCCAACTATCAACTCAGGTGATCACTTTACTGTTTGTGCCGCAAGTCAGCCCTGTGTCACTTTTGCAGCAGTTGCATTAGATATCACTACAACATGGCGCACACAGATGCGTCTGTTTTTTTTTTTTTACGCTACCAGGTTTTTTACGCCAATGTGCGCCGTATTGTAAATACGATGCATCCATGGCATAGGTTTCTGTCCTACTGGGACACAAGCAGTGATGCGTAATTTCTTGTAAAAGTGGACCTCACTTTTAAAAATGCTGCCCAAATCTGATGTACTAAGGTGGCAAGCTTCCATGTGGTAAAGGAATGCACTTTTTTGAATTGTTTATTGTTGCATCATTTGTATTGAAGATATTTTTAAGGCTATGCTAGTTCACAGGTTGTTTGAGCCTGAGTTCACCTTTCGCTCATCTCTACCTGTTAATTTGCTGTTTCATCATATTTAGTTTTATTCACTGCTTATTTATGAAATGCTATGTTACTCAGTGAAAGGTGGGGAGGTGTCTCCTTGCCTTAGCCACATGAAGAGCAGTGGTGTGTGCGTTTTTTGCCAAATGACTAGTATTAATAATTTGGAAATTCTGCTTCCGCTGTGCATTTTTAAGTCATATGGTGCCTAAGGAAACAGCAAATTCACCAGGATGTCCTCTTCCATGATTTTCAAGTTCAGTTTTATCAGATCTTCTTCTCTTGAAAATGTTTTTGTGAGTTTTTAGGGATCATTTTTTTATCACCCAGTATGCAATATAGAAGGGTGATAGGCTAAGCCAGCCCCACATGGAGTTGAAGCATCTGATCCCACACACCTTTCTGCAATAAGCACCTTACCCTCAAGGAGCCACCTCTTTAGTGGCCGCTGATGGTGGAAAATACTATACCTCTAAACAGGCAATGGTCTATTTCCAGCAGTGATTTGGGGAAGTAGCAGGTGGCTCACTGAACTCCTTTTATTTAAGCCTTCTGTACTTGGTCTCTCTTTTCTGCATTCAGAAGAAAACATATATAAACGTAGTCGGACCAAATATGTATTATGCCTTGCATATTGTTCTGCATGGTTTTAATGTTATCTTGCGCATTCAAAAAACACATAGGGGGGCGTGTCCAAGATGGCGGAGTGCTAGGACGTGTCCGCTAGCGCTCTGCCACCTCAATCCATCACAGTGCCTCGCGGCCCGTGGGGGGGGAAGCCTGGAGGCTCCCCCGTACTGTGAGGTGCCCCCGGGTGCTTGCTTCGCTCGGCGGCAGCCGGGACCAAGTTGAGCCGCTCCCGCGAGGGGAGCTGGCCTCGGCCCCATAGTTGGGGCAGAGCCGTGGCACAGGAGGCGGCCTGGGCCGCGGGACGGACCTCTCCCCAGCAGCCCCTCCAGGCCTGGCGTCGTGGGTCTGAGAGCCTGGGGTCTCACTCTGGGCCCCATAACAGCTGGATTGGGCTGCGGGGACCCAGTGCCTGGAGACCTAAGCGCCTGGAGGAGAAGGTGCTCCCTCGTGTTCGGCCGACCGGGGGGGGGGACAAGCAGGGCCTCCTCACCTTGGTGCCTTGGAGTGGGGCCGTTGGAAGTGCGGGGCCCCAGCTGCAGGTAGGGGCCCAGAGGATCGGCCACACTCCATTATTTGAGCTGTTGATGACTGTGGTCCCGCAACTTTGTGTAAGGGCACCAAGAGCTGGCTGTCGCGGAGGGTGGCCACCGGAGGTCGGACCTGGGCGTGGTCCGGGCCAGGGTGGCCCATGCTGACTGGCCCTGGACGAAACCTTGGATTCCCTGCGGCAGTGAATCGGTGTGGAGTGACCAGGCCGGCGTACCATCGCGGCATAAAAGTCCAAGCGCGAGCGCTCTGTGAGGTACATTCTGGCCGGGACGCACCTGACATCTGGCATGGCAGCGGAGGACCCACCTGAGATGAGGGCCCTGGAGAGTCACGGGGAGACAGATCCAGAGGAGACCTCTCCCGTCCCGAAGGGCTTTCTGACCTCCTTGTTTGAGTTGCTTCGGGGAGACATCCAAGAGCTGCGTAGGGACATCTCACACGAGGTGAAGGAGTTGCGAGGAGAGGTTTCCTCCTTGGGTGAACGTGTATTGCAGCTAGAGGATAATGAGATCCCGCGCGGTGAAGAGGTGGCGGCCCTGCAGCAGGAGGTGGTCCGTCTCCAAGAGCAGCAGGACCTCCTCCAGATTGTGGTTGAAGACTTGGAAAATCACTCAAGGCAACAAAATATTCGCATTAGAGGGGCTCCGGTTGGTGTTTAAAAAGAGGAAATCGGGGGCTACGTGGTGGACCTGTTTCGCTCTTTGCTTGGCGCATACGAGACACGGGAGGTAGCCCTCGACCGGGTACATCTAGTTGGGCGTGCTGGAGACCCTGGAGACCGCCCCCCTGACATTTTAGCATGTCTCCACAATTTTGTCCTTAAAGAAAAGATTCTACAGCGGGCCCGCAACCTCCAAAATGTACACTTTCGAGGGCATGACCTCCAGCTATTCCATGATATATCGGTGCGGACTTTGCGAGGCGGAGAGAGTTCAGACCGATTACGGATCACTTGAGAGCGCACAATGTGTTATATTCCTGGGGCCATCCATTCCAACTGGTTTTCCGATGGGAGGAGCAGCTCCGGCAGGTGAAAACCGTCTTGGAGACTCGCCGCGTCCTGGGTCTGGAGGACATGGGCCGGGAGTTGAGTGTGGGAGCGGCTCTACCGGCAGGGGGCTCTCCTCATTGGCGGAGAAAAGAGAAGAAAAGGAAGCTGCAGCGCCCGACGGCCTCAGAGTCAAGGTCGGAGAGAGAGGCCGCTTTGAACAACGTGGCCGCCGGAACCTCGACCTAGTTTGGACTCCCGGTGGCGACCGGGATTGCTACTGGCCGCATCGCTAACAATATGATGACCGTTGAAGAGCGTTGGGGCGGCGGGGGCTGTGGACCTGATCACCTGATCTGGTTGGATATACTGCCCTGTGGAAACTGCACCTCGCAATTATCGACAATCGAGGACTTCTGTGTTCTATGCACCTGTTGTGCTTATTAGTTGTTTGTTGTTGGGTTTCCCTGCGATGCTGGCTTTTTGTGGAGATACTCTTGGGCCTCATTGCTCTAGGCAGTCTAGTTGTTAATGTAGGGGGTAGTCCTCTGCTGTGCCCCTGCCTTCTCCACTTGCTCCCCTCAGTATAGGCTATGATCATTAAATGTTTAAGTTTAAATGTGAGGGGGCTCAATAACCCTACTAAAAGGCTAGCCATCTTGTCAGCTCTAGAGAGATCGGGGAGTCATATATGTCTCTTGCAGGAAACGCACCTTGTCTTTAAAGATACCTACTGTATGCGCTCTAAGTGGTTCCCCAGGCAGTTCTTGTCCTCGTTACCATCGAAGCATGCAGGGGTGGCGATACTTCTGTCACGTTCATTTCCGGGGGAAGTGATATCAAAATTGCATGAGATCCCAGGCAGGCTTTTGGCCATGAGACTTAGACTGGGGGGTTTTTCCTTTACGATCGCTTCCCTTTATGCACCTAATTCCAAACAAGAAATCTTCCTGAGACAGTCTTTGACTCCGCTGCTCCAATCCCCTCATGGTGCTGTTTTGCTGGGGGGCGATTTTAATTTGGTGATGGACGGGGACTTGGATCGCTCAGGCCATCGGTATGGGCAGACGGGGTCTCTGTCGGATGCTGGGCGGCAGTAGTTGAGCGAGTGTGATCTAGTGGATGTCTGGAGGAGTGAGCACCCCTCGCTGAGGGACTACTCCTTTTCCTCATCAGCAACCAAAACATACGCTAGGTTGGACCTCTTTCTGGCATCCCAGGAGCTTCTCTCTAGGGTTAGAGACTCAGTGATTGAGCTGCGGGCCCTCTCAGATCATGCCCCAATTACGGTTGAGATCCACATGGACATGGGGAGGGTTGGTACATCGGGATTGCGATTTAGGGACTCGATGCTTCAGAACGCTGCGACGGTTGAGGCGATTCGAGGGGCAATAACAGACTACCTTAGTTTTAACGACGATGGGATAGTAAGCATTGCAACACTGTGGGAGGCACTGAAGGCTGTGGTGAGGGGTGAAGTGATGTCCCTTTCTTCTAGGGACAATAAGGCAAGGAGTCGACTTAGGGGGGACCTAGAACAGCGAGTAAGGGTGTTAGAGCGCTCACATAAACACACCAGTGCTCCTAGAATATGGCGAGAGCTCGAGAAGGAGCAAAAGCAGCTGAGGAGATTGGACTGGGACAGGGCAGAGTACGCAGTAGTCCGCCTCAAACATAAGTACTATATAGGAAGCAATAAGTGCCGATAATTACTGGCACATAGGTTGAGAGCGCAGCGTGCAGCATCAATGATAAAAATGGTGCGCTCCCCTTCTGGAACAGAAGCACACACAAGTGACCAAATAGCGCAGGCTTTCGTGGAATTCTATCGAAATCTATACAGGGCTGAGGAGCCCAGTACCTTAACTCCAGAATCCTTCTTAGAGGACATAGCAATCACTCCCTTGTCTTTGATGGAGGCAACCGCCTTAGATTTACCTATAATGGCGGAAGAGGTTATTTCGGCGATCGCTCGTTTGCAGACCGGGAAGTCACCTGGCCCTGATGGATTCTCAGCACTTTTTTATAAATCCTTCTGTGTGGAACTTGTTCCCATTTTGGTGTGACTTTTTAACTCATTCGTCAAACGGACGCTCTTACGCCTAGTATGTTAGACGCTACCATCGTGGTTATCCCGAAACTGGGGAAAGATCCTGAGGAATGTGCCTCGTATAGGCCGATCTCCCTTCTGAATATTGACGCCAAATTATTCACTGGCATTTTGGCACATCGTCTCAACTACTATATGCCGGGGCTTGTGGATCCTGACCAGGCGGGATTTATACTGCATAGGCAGTGTAGAGATAATACCAAGCGATTGCTTCATCTCTTGGATAAAACCGAACGCTCTCGTAGGGCGGCGCTCTTCCTATCTATTGACGCTGAAAAGGCGTTCAATAGGGTTTACTGGCCATACCTGTTCAAGGTGCTTGAGCGCTTCGGACTAGGATCGGGCTTTATGGCATGGATTCGCTGCATTTATCAGGCGCCTCGGGCGGCAGTTCGGGTCAATGGGACACTTTCCTTGCCGTTTGCCGTCCAAGGAGGGACCAGACAGGGACTCAGATTAAGGGTGTGAAGTTTGGGGGAGATGAACATCTCATATTACTTTACGCGGACAATGTCATCCTTACTCTGGCGGAGCCTATGACTTCACTACCGGCGCTAATGGGTGTCTTAGAGGAATTTGGGCGGGTCTCGGGGTTTCGAATGAATATGCTTAAATCGCAGGCCGTGGGCAAGTTTATTAGTGCGGAACGGGACCTGAAGGCCTGATTCCACTTCACATGGTCCTCCTCGGGGCTCCCATTTTGGGGATCGAGCTTGGTTCCACAGTTGCCCGCACAGTGACGGTGAGCTATGCGAAACTGACTCGGGAGGTGCATCGCGACTTAGAGGTGTGGGGGAAACTTAAATTGCCCTGGTTGGGTAGGGTCGCAACAGTGAAGATGACCATCCTACCACGTATACTATATCTGGTTCAGGCGCTCCCGCATGAGCCTCCGCCACGGACGATAGCGACCCTCCAAACAGCAGTTCTAAGATTCATATGGGAAGGGAAGATGCCGCGGTTATCGCGGCAGACCCTGTATTGCCTCAAGAGAGAGGGTAGATTGGGGGTCCCCTGCTCCTTCGATACTTCCAAGCAGTTCAGCTGCGTTTCCTCTTGGAATGGTGCCAACCGTCTTCCGAGAAGCATTGGTGCTTTATGGACCAAGCAGTGGCGGGCTCTCATATATGGAAGGAACCCTGGCTTAGGCGCCGTCACAGAGCACAGGGATTGTATATATCTATGGTCACGGAGGTTTCGATGAGAGTGTGGGATCGGATGGCCGACGGGGTGGGTTTGACGACCTTCCTGTCTCCAATGACTCCTCTGGGTGCGAACCCCGATTTTGGCCCAGGCCTACAGTCTGAAGCATTGCATCGGTGGTATGAGGGGGGCTGCAAAAAGGTGGGATATTTATTTGATGAGCAGGGGGTCATCCCTTTTGACCGGATGAGGGAGCTATATGGCCTAACCGAAGCTGATAGGATGATGTACTATCAAATAAGACACTGGGACCTGCTTCCAGCCAACAGGTTATTAATAGATAGACCTTTAACACCGTTTGAAAAATGGATTCTAATGAAAAAGGATGATAAGCACGTGGTTTCCGAGCTTTACGTCCTTCTACGGGAGAGGTTCGCTCGACCAAGACTAAGGGGCAATTGAGATGGGAGAAGGAACTTGAGAGAGAGTTATTGGAATACGAGGGGGAGAGTGTCTTTTATAGGGTGGCCCACACAGCTTACCACTCAGCAGGTACAGAGACAGCCTATAAAGTAGCCTCCTCCTGGTATTATACTCCAAGTAGGATCCACGCCTGGGATCATAACACATCTAGTCTCTGCTGGAGGGGCCGTGGGGGTGGAGGTTCACTTGTGCATTTGCTATGGCATTGACCCAAACTACACCGGTATTGGAAGGACATATTAGATACAGTGGACAGGGCTTTTAACACTCAGATCCCTAGATTTCCTGCCTACGTCTTGCTGGGCCTTCCCAATTCTCTCACCTTTCCCCTGAGATCATTGAAGGGTCAACAGATGGCTTTAGCCTTGAATGCAGCAGTTCAGCTGTTGCTTTCTCTCTGGGGGACAGAGCGGATCCCGACAACAGTCTCCTGGCTGCATAAGCTCTGGTTTATCCTCGCCATGGAAAAGCTCAGCCTGACTTCTCAGCAGCGAAGTGGGGACTTTAAAGAACTTTGGCAACCATTTCTGTGTACTCTGTCCGGGTAGTTCTCAGAGCTGACCTGCCCAGCTTATTTGAGGGTTCTGAATTTGAATTGATGATGGGGATTGTACCTGCAAGGAGATATGTATATAGAACTAGATCCATATGGTATTAGAGCCTGGGAGGGTTTGATCATTGAATAGCTAGCCAGGAGAGGGGAAATGTAGTTGCATTAAATTACTAACCTTATTTTTCTATTGTTTCGCACTAAGTAAGCTAATAATGAGCCTTCTAGCAATATTGTGATGTATTGCTTATCCGATGTTCGAAAATTGAAAATTGAAAATTGAAAACTAATAAACAGATTTGATCCATAAAAAAACACAGAATTTGGACAGTTCTTTTTTTACGAAATTATTTGCAAATGTGTTCTGTAAAGACCACCATTTCAATTCTTGTTTTGTTCAAATATTCTTCATGGGGGAGACAGGAGGGGCCTGTCCCCCCCTGCACCCACTCTTTCAGTTGGGGCTCGCTCGTAAATGGTTGCTCGCACATTACACTGGGATCTGTAATATACCCAGCCCCACCAGTTTTTAAATCCACCAGCCATCACTGTCCCCATTCTCCAAGCGCAGCCAGTTCAACCTTTTCACATACAAGCCCTACACAACACAGGTCCACAATACCTGAAAAGCCTCATACACTTGCACCAACCTAGCAGACACCTTCCCTCTGCCACACTCGCACACATTCCCCGCATCTCTTACATCATGCCCAAGACATGGAACAATCTGCCTCAACACATCAGGGTCTCTTCTTTCACTTCTTGAGTTCCACAGGAAGCTGATGACCTGGCTCTTTGAGTAAGCACCTTGGCCACCTCACACATACACACCTTCACCTGCCCAAGAGCCTGGATATCCTCTTGTGTGATTAGTGCGCTGTACAAATCAATATACCCTGACATAGCATCTCTAAGGGAAAAACCAAACTTGACAGGAACACCATTAAAATACTGAAATATTTTATAAATCCCTCTTTAGAACTGCGGGTACATCATATGGCAGTGGTTCTCAACCTGTGGTCCGCGGACCCCCAGGGGTCCGTGACACATTCCCAGGGGGTCCACAGGCCTGGGCTGGGAGGAAGGCACTTCTCCAGCTGGGGCCTCTGACAAACTTGTGCGTGTGTGTTTTCATATTTATTACTTCCTTTGTTGAGCAGTTTTAAACCCACTGAAAAGCTCTTTGTACTGCAAAAATAAAAGCATCAAGCTAACTCAAGTGATTAATGTATCTGCTGGAGAGAGATGGGAGTTTTGTGCAGTGGCAGTTTTGACTCAAAGGTAGCGCAGATGGTTAATATGCCTGCTAAAAAGAATGTGTATCATGCAAAAAACAGTATTTTATGTGCATGGCACAGTGGGTTACTGCTTTTGTTACAGAGATTCTTTTGTTACTATGCAGTTCATAATCGTAATCTAGCACAGTGAGCTTTGAACTGCTATTAAAGAGCTGCATGAAAACCGTATGGCACGAATTAGAAAGTTGTTTTTTTCCTAGTCCTTCATTTTCCTTATGCTGCTAAAAAGGTTTGCTTGTGTAGAAATACATTCTTATTGCTAAAGCAGTGCTTAATTTGTGCTTGTTTTTTCCGGTGCTGAGAACCGGCACTCATTTTTGAGGGCTGGGGCTTATTCTTCTACCTCAAGGATTTGCTGTGAGCAAAAGACACATATGGAAAAAATGGAGGAAGGGAAAAATGAAAAAGCCTCACAAAGGGAGAAAGTAGAAAGCTGCTAGAGTGAGCTGAAGTGGCAGGGAGTGGCTTTATATAGATTGAAGAGGCCCGATATGGTTTAGGATTATGCTGCCTCAGTAATCCGTGTACCCACATTTAATTGTAGCAGCCACATGTTTAAGAGGAGGGCTTTGGGCACAGGCACATTTTATTGATAAATTAAGCACTGTACAAACGTCATTGCTAATCACTGTGCTATGTTCTGAATCCTAAATTTGTGCTTCTCCAGACCAAGCACTCTTAAAAAATGCCTACCAGTGTGGATGACATGTGAATCCTACATCTTGTAGTCCCCTGTAAAGTGCCCTGTCATCCTACACTGGTTTGAGAGGTGCTATAAAACAAATGAAGTACATGTGACAGAAAGGCTAGGGAGAGATGAGAGGCCCTTATGGTTTACTTCCTTTCCCCTTCACTTATTATATGTGAAAAAGCTTTCTCAGATCTTGCATACCTAAAAAATAAAAACAGAAATTGCTCCGGACATGTAGAATCTGACCTGAGGATTCACCTTTCCTAAATAAAACCAAACATTGAAAGGGTAGTTTCAAGAGATGCAGCGTCAACCTTCCCAATAAAATGTTTTGATTTTTGCATATTTTTTCAATATAAAAGAATTTTATCTTTAGTAATTTGAGAATTTGTTTAATGTGTACTTGTTATATTTTTTGCGAATTACAGTTTTAATGTTTGAAAATTAAATCGTACAAATTGCTGGGGGTCCCCGGCTTCCAGTAATGATTCATTGGGGGTCCTCAGGAGTCAAAAGGTTGGGAACCACTGTCATATGGCATTTTAGCTAACATATTCTGGAAATTAAGCTGAAACATTCAACATTTAGCTGCATTTTCTTACTTTACCTTTTCGGTCGAGCTAAAGAGGCCCTTTGACAGCAAAACGAGAGGAGGGTTGAAGACACAAGCACATTTCGAGTGTTACCACTCCATACATTTCTACGTGTGATCAGCTACTAGCTGGGGAGCAAATCTTGCATGCAAGTGTAAAGTTTCATCCCATATAGAAAAGGGAGAATACATTCTAAACAATTTATAGATCGATAGTGACAGTCATAAACTAATATATTCATAATATCTTATACTATCCCACTTATTATAGGCGACCATTCATCCATCTATCCTCACTCATTTATCCGTGTTTTTTTGCACTCATTTATTCATGTAATCACACTCATTTAACCAAGTATCCTCGCACTCATTAATCAACGGACCCATGGCACATTTATCCACCTTTTTCTCTACCCTCACACTCATTTATTCATACTGCTCTCTGTTCTCACGTTCGTTAATTAATGTGCCTGTTAATCTTCAGCCTTGTGTGTCACCTGTGAATATACACACACTCTTATCCATCGACTCGCTCATCTCTTATCCATTTAGGTACCCAACAGTACCTCCATCATCCATCCATCCATCTGTATACCCGTCCTTATGATCGCATTCATTAAACAATCGAATATTACGTTAATTTGTCTATCAATTCACCTCTCCATTCTCATTCATTCATCCATCCATCCTCACACTCACAGTTATTCATCTATCAACCACCCAATCTTCATCGCTCCTTTATCTAGCCCATATCCATCCATCGCAATATAAAGTATTGCTCCATCCATCCTCATTCTTAGTTAATCGTGTATTTTCTCCCTTAAGCAGCCATTATCAAATTTTATTCGGTGCGCGATGAATGTAATGATTTACTTATTTAAACAAGTCAAAAATTTGGCTTTATCAATGTGTGTTTATTGTGTCTAGAATCTTTTTTTAAATCTCACTAGGCTTTCATACTTTCATAACCTTGTTTAAGACAATGGTGTGCTCATGGTCACTTTAGGCTCTATCTCTGAAAATGCTCTAATAAAATAGTGCCCTCACTCACAAAATCAGATTGTCCTGTTGTGCACCTCTAGACAACAGCGTTTCTATGAACAAGTATCTATTTTACTGGGAAAGAGAAACGCTACAACCAATCCAATTGAGACATACACTTAAATGTGTTAACGGGACAATAATCTGAGGGTGGCTGTAATCCACAGAGTCTCGAGAGGCTGACGCACGGACCAATCAATACATTTAAAGTAATTGAACACCCTACCCTGTACACTTTCCAAGTGATTAAATTATAAGGCATCCTGAAATCCAGGCGTACCTCAGGTGACTGCTGCTTCTACAGAATGGAAGATATTCGAGACTAATTAATGGCCTGCAGGTATGAGGCCTCATTGCCAGCCCCAAAGAAATCCAAATCGAAGATCAGCACAAACCTGATCTTGAGGTTTATTTTTCCCGCATGATTTTCGGCTGACAAAACCTGCAAGAATTCATGCAGGAAAATATAGCAATGTCTGAGTTTGAAACTTCGGGCCATATTTATTCTTTTTGACGCAAAACTGCGCTGGTGCAGTTTTGCGTCAAAAATATTACCGCCGGCTAATGCCATTTCGGTGCGCCGTGCTGGCACCAAATTTATACTTTGATGCCCGGCGGCTCAAACCACGGGTGTAAGTAATTTTTTTTTACTCACACCGCAGCGTCAAGTCGTAAAGCAAAATGACGTTAATGCGGCGGAAATGACTGTGGGTCGATTTACGCCCATCTGACAGACTGGAGCAATAAACAGGAAACAATATCACAATGTGAAATCATCACAAGGCAGGCATGTCACATCACCAATGCCACAACACAGACACACTAATTGTACCCTATTTCATTGCAGAGGATGATGGTTATCCTGCGGATATGCCTGTCCAGGACTACCCTGATGACATGGATGACGAGCTGACAAACATCAGCCACCAGACCCTCCAAGTTGTCCTTGGAACCCTCCAGACCCCACCTTCTGTCACAAGGAGGAGCTCAGAACAAGCAGCCATCACAGAGGACCCACCCACAACCCCAATTATAAGACCTGCCAGCTCCAATACAGCTGAGGACTCAGGTGACACAGGCACCAGCTTTGAGAGAACTGTAGTCAGAGTTCAACAGGAGCTGGCCAAGGAGGTGTGGGTGGGGATGCAAACTATGGCAGCCAGCCTAGAGGGGGTGCATTCGTGCATGATGTCAACTGAAGAACAGGCAGCAGCTATGCCAGGGCAAACAACTATCTTGCAGGAACTTGAAAAAAGGTTGAAGGAAATCAGCACAGCTGTAATACAGTTGACCCAACACCTACAACAGCAATCCTGTCAACGTGTGCACGAATGCAACATTGAATCCCTCAGGGCCGACCTGGCTGCCTACCATCGTGATGTGGCTACTATTCTCAAGAACCAGCAGATCCTCCTTACAGCAGTACTGCCCTTAAGAGCTTAACAGGTAGCAGCGACCGGGATGTCTGACTCCACGTCTTCTAATACTGAGGTGTGTGTTGCCCCTTCACAACCACCACCACCAAGGACCGAGGAGGCCATACACACATCAAAAGAAGAAGACATGGAACAGATCACCTTCACACGGAAAAGTACCCAGAAGCACTAGTCCCTGCCCCATGGCCAACTATTACCAAGGTCCAGCGCTTTGTAACATGCCAGTCTTACAACTGTACTCATTGACTGTTCTGCAAACCACTGTTAATCTTGTCAGCCTGCCCAGTGCTTGTCTCTCACTTACTCATTGGCAAATCCTGTCCCTCTGCACTGTCTGACACATCACTCCAGCATGTTAAATGCATTTTCCTTTAGCGCTTGTGTAGGATCACAATGGAAGATGTTACTATAATGGACTCACAATCATGGACAATGTACATATAGAACTACAGCACTTTTCAATATATTGCACTGACACAACCACTTTGTCTCTGTGTAATGTGACACATAAACCGTGCAGTAGATCACTGAAATTTGCCTCCTGTCAAATTACATAGCTTGTCAATACAACTGTCCTGAAATTATGTAGTCTGCTAACTATGCACAGTGGCCTGGATTGCACCATACTCTGCCGTTCCTGAGGGTAATATCTGATGAAAAGAGAAACCATACACCATAATGCTGTGTTGGACAGAATAATGCTTCCTCAAGGGATATCTAAGCCATTAAATAGTGGCAGCAAAATGCTGCCACCATGCAATACTAACACACGTAACATTGCCCACAAATCTAAGCAAACAGTCAACAAACTGCACGAATGAAGGTGTCTGAGTTTACATCCAAATAAGTAATCATGCTGAACAGTGTCACAAATGATCTATGTGAGTCATGAACACGATACTACAAGAGTGCTTACTACCACTTAGCTAATAAGGGTTTCCTTGAACATCACACTGCAGTCAGACATAACACAGTGTCCCCAATCATAAATCTGGAAGCACTGTATGTGACATTGAAAACATACTTAATGAAAAAAACACGTTGGGATCCATAGTAACTGTGATTGGTGGTTGCAATGAATGTTCGAATCTTTGCAAGGTAGCTAAGGGGTAGCTGCCAATCTTACAGCTCAGTTGAGATTTGTTCTTACCATAGGACACAAATGTAATACAACAAAATTCATGTACACTTATGCCCAAGGCCCTGACCTACAAGCATTTCGCACATACTGTAAAGGGTTCACTACATATTTATTAAACAGTAATAACAGAAGAGAAAACTCAGAGAAAAGTCTTACCTACCCTAATCTACCCTAACTACTCATTACCCACAACTGTCCCTGACTAACCTAAGCTAAACTTACTTATCACATGTAATGAAACATTCTTAACATCAACCTCCCCCCCCCCCCTTATGAGACGGGACACATGGAGGACAACAGATACTAACCTAAACACATACTATCCTATCCTAAACAAATATGTATTTTTTTTTAATAATTATAATTTTTTTTTTCAAAACGCACAAGAACCCCAACACAGCCCTACACACTCAAAAAGAAAAAAATTGAAATAATCAGGAACCCCCAGCCCCCACCCACTAACACTAACTAAACTAACAGCCTAAACTAACCTAACACTAAGCCCCCTAAACCCACAAAGTATAAGAATAAGGAAAGAGGAGGGAGGGAAGGAAATCATGTCCATCAAAAAAGTCTAGAGGTTGGCCCTCAGGAGGGTCCGTTTAATGGACCACACATGCCTGTTAATATGGCGAACATCCCGCCGCAGGTCACTAATTTTCCTGAGGACACAGTCCATTTTGCGCTGCATGTCCACAAAAGCAGCAGGGTCAATTGTTGCAGCTGTGGTGGTCAGATTCCAGTTGAGGACGTGTGTGGCCGTGTATGGTCAATGACTGTGGGAAGCCCTGAAGGTGGTCCACTGCTAGGCCCTGGAGCACTTGCAGATGTTGTTGGCACAACAGTCCCAGCTGTGGGTGGTAGTGATGGTGGTGCTGGTGGTGGCTGTGGTGGGCAAAGAAGGACCACCCTGTGGGAAAGCCCTCCAGGCTCCAGAGGCCCGTTCGGTCCTGTATCTTCAGGCCACCCGTCTGAACCCCGACTCTACCAGCAGGATATACTGGTACCTCATGCACCTGGATGGGTGTCATGTTTGCAACTGTGAAGACAAAGGCAAACAATTTACATTAGGAACTGCATTGTGTGAAATGGCACAAGAAGTAAATTAGACAGTACATCTACTGTACTTGTAACAGCTCCTATCATCATACAGATCATTGATGTCCCTGAGGAAGTACATGGCAGGCCAGCCTACAAAGGTCATATCACACATAGCACATCCAAACCCTACAAGATGGGTAACAACTGGCATGATTTTGGCATCAGAGTTCTGCCAGTTGTCAGCTAACAATCATGCTGCACATCCTCTGCCAATGCCAGGGCTCCAAATGTCAGTGTATGGGATGGAAATCTAGGGCCACATGATCTGCAAGTTGTAAATGGACTTGCTAGTATAGTACTCATGTGCTAAACCTGAGTGTGTATACTAGGTTCAGACCAAAGATTCACTGATTTACAGGTCTGTGTAACATACTTGTATCATCAGTTCTAGGTACACTATTCACAAACCCATCCCTGTGTTTGAGGGAGGGGAGTGGAGAAACAACTAACAACTTCCAACAACATGGACACCCAGGAAGCTTATGAAAGCTGGACATGTGTTTGGCTCAACACACACACCACAGGTAAGGTGTATCTACAAATAGGAGACAGCAAATCCTTGACCAATCCCAGCATCACACATGTCTTGCAATGCAGACCTTTGTCCACGTCATATACTTCAAGTAAGCCATGACATACAACTAACACAGAGTTGCAAGAACACCACTGGCCATGATTTGCATGCACACCTAGGCCATTGCACTCAAGTGCCACATACTCATAGCACTACATGTGGAGCTACATGCTGCTAGGAAGTTCAACCTACAGTTTCATAAGTGCATCAGTGAATAGGGAAGCAGAAGTCTGTGGGTAAGCATTTTGCAGCCCCATTCTGGGAGAATGTGGGTCTGACAGGCTCACTAAATCTGAGATTAGGTCCAGTGCGACTCTTGCTGATACAAGTGTTATCCACATGACTCATCCCAATTCACATTGCGGGGCCTACAGGAATGAGCTAGAATCCCTAAATAAGACAATAGGATAAGCATTGGCCAACTCCAAAATGCTGAGAAAATGAAATCCCACTCATGGAACAAGACAAATGATGGGTCAGTGCATCACTCCTTGCTATTTGTTCAACACACAGGAGTCCATCACACATCACCAGCAAACACAACACATAACAGACATATCAACACTTACTGGAGTTGTTGGGGTCCTCGAATGAAGCCACCTCGCCCACAGTGTAGGGTGTGGGTCCACCTGTAAGGCATGGAAGAAAGAAATGTGCTCAAATTCTGTGCACTGACCAACAATTCCAAAGACAAAAACTATGTGTAAGATGACATAAGTAAGTAAATCCACTCAGACATGATGATACTGCATCCGATATAGCACGGCAAACTTTTACATACCCTGGGTCTCCTGTGAAATTTACACACGTATCTGTGGCCTTATCTATGATGTGGTGGCAAACATGCTCCTTCATTAGTGGGCAAACATAATAATGGAGTGTATTCGTCTCACCATGTGCATCCAACAGAGACATCCATAGCCAGTTTCCTTGAGGAGTGCATTACCAGTCAAACAACAATTGTGGCCATGACAAATGTATGACACATAGGTACAATGTACAGAGGGGCAGGGACATTTGTATGCCCCTATGTTGTTACAGTTTCTTCATTTGATGTGGCCCAGTTATGATGAGTTGCACCAACCATAGATATAAGAACCCATGTGCATACCTTTGGCCTGCCATCCCTAAACAAAAGGTGGAACACCAAAAACCAAATACCAGTGTAAGATGTTAGCTGAGGGCCCCTTGCACTTTTTCCCTATGTCTCCAAATCCAGATCTGACATGTACCCAAAATGATGAAGGCCCACAATAATCCCTAACATTCATAGAACTTCTGTGAACGTTTTCCTTACACACTCTCCAGACACACATGAGACATATGTCTGGGCCACATTGCTATCAACAATTGACGTGAAGCCTGCACTCATTTTCTGCATCATGTAGTGTTTCTAAAGTCAGTCTAGCTGTTGCGTCAACAAAGGTTGGTAATGTTTTGGAAAATCTATACCTCACTGGCAAATGTGACCTATATATACATAACTGGCTCCTAATTTGTTTTGCTGTCTGACACAAAGGCGGCACCAACTTACATTAAGCAAAATTATTCAGTAAGTTTGCAGAGCACTTGCTTCCTGACAGCTAGCAATTGTGGTCCTTAACATAGACCATCAATGACCCTGTATGTTTCCAAAGCATTCCACACACTCAATAACATAGCCGGCAGATATTGTACAAATCATATGATGTCTTTACAGAGCTTTTAATCGTGCACATTTACATGATTTGTACTCACCAACAGGGCCACCAATCACAATTCCCAGGTGTTCCAGCAGATCTTGCTCCCTGGAGATGAGGTCAGCCCAGCGGTGCTTCACCTGGTGGTCATTCCTCGGGCTCCGATACACACGTTGCAAGTGATGAAGGACCTTTCCCCACCGGATTCTACGTACCTCGGTGTGATACCTCTGTATCATCCGCCCCCCTGCCTTAGTCATAAGTGCGAGGAAATGGCACACCAGCCATATGAACCCCCCAAGCTCCTCCTCACCCATCTTGCCAAGACGTGGTCTACCCAACATCTTAGCACAGAAAAAGGGGAATAGGGGATAAAGAAGAACAAAGGAGAATAGGGGGAAAGTAGAATAAGAAAAAAGTAAACTTAACTAAAAGAGCCCAACTATCCCCAAACTATCACTACCCACAACAGACTCCCACAAACAACAAAGACAATCCAATACTGGACAATAGTACACAATAAACACTCAGACAGCAAACAACAACAATTTTAATTCACAAACTAACAAGTAATGGACCACACAGGAGACAAAAGCACAATTTCACTGGACAAAACTCAGAACACAGCCACACAGTCTAGAAGAATCACAGGCAGCAAAGTGAAAGTGAAAGTAAACCCACTGTACATAATCTGTAAACAGGATATCCTATTACATCAATTCCTGCATAAAATGGCCACCGTTTTATATCGTTATGCGTCATAATTTTTTGACGCATACAGCATGTGCGTCATTTTTTTTGATGCACAGGATTAAAAATGAGGCCGCATCTATATATTTGGAAATAGTCTAACACTTAACCAATTTTAAGGGCATAATGCGTAGTTTTTTTAGCATAAGCATACTTTTTTGACGCGTAAGCGTCATAATTTCAGGGCATTAACTGGGTTTGGGTCATTTTGCCATTTTAATGTAATGTTACATTTGTGACACAACTGAGATAGGCTGATTGCACCCACTTTGGTGTTGACGGTGTATGGTCACATGTGAGACATCATACTGCTGCGGACCATGATCTGCTACTTCCTTAACAGGATTTTCACTCTTGGCTGACGCACTAGAGGGCCATATGTGTGGCCTACATGTATGTATTGCACAAATTGGGCATGTTTGGCATCAGGAGAGGATAGCAAGGTGACGCACATAAGTACAATACCTCAATGCCTATGGTTCAATGTGTGTGTATTGGCTACTAATTGTGGACCCAGTGTGTGTGCATCACAAGATGCATTATTGAAAATATGCCTGTATGAATGTGAAGTCAATGTGTCCAAACCTTAGATGCAAGTCAGTGTGGAAATGAGAGAGGACATGTGCAAGTCATACATGTAGCAAAATCTGTTGTGTGCACTTCCAAGATTTTGGGTAACGTAGACACCACAAATGACAAAGCATGCACCGGATAGATGGCAGATGCTTGTTCATGTCAATGGTCCAAAAGTTGCCCATCCCATGTCCTAGAAATTTGGTAACTGCTTCCTAGGCACTTGTTGGTGAACCCACCATGAGTCTGGCACATGTACAGACTAAGTGGGTACCATGTTATTGGCACATACAGCCAAAGGTGACCCACAACTGTTACATCACGCCACAGTTGTGGTCATATGACTGAGCAACAACTCTCCAGTGGCAGTGGTGGACCAGCAGACGAGGCAGCACGGGGCCACATATTTCCAGTGCTCAATTGCACAGAGGAGTCTGGTTCATGTGTGTGGTCCAATGTTGATCATGTATATTTTTAGGGGTCTATGTTGTCACAGTTATGTTCAGGTCTCATCATGAGTTAGTGGCAGCTATTCCTGTATCTACTGAGTATCCTTCGGAGATCAATGGAAGTAAAGTCGATGAGGACATGAGAACCTACATGGGGATGGTCCCACCCTGTCACTGCAGACGTGTTATGAGACTGTCAACAGGGCAACCTTGGTGTGCTGAGTGAGATCATATCTCAGGAGTCCTGCTCCAGCAGGTGTCATTACAACATTTGTACACAGGTTGGCTTGTAAAGTTCCCACTGCATCTGGGAACATCATAGCCTCTGTGTTGATTAATCTTGCAGCTATTCAGCACGCACAGCCCATCATTATGTTGTGTGCACTGTGATTCAGCGTGTGAACTGTCACAGTCCTAAAATGCGTGGACTTTTCATGCACATTATCAGAGGTAGCTGGTTCTGCTGGAGGCACCATACCCAATCCCTGCATACGGTCACAGTACACTGTCACACTTTGTCGTTCATGCATACATGAGACCCAGACAAGGGATAGGCCATGATTTTGGTATTCAAAGACAATTTTACTAATATGGTACAATTAAAAAGCAAATGATGCTATACAATGTATTTGGGTATGCATTGAGGAAGCACATGACAAAATACCCCCTGAGGAATGTGAGGTTTGGTAACGCAACTGTGGTACATATGTAGCCACAAGGAACCTTTAGGGTAACGGACAGACAGGTGCCAGTCAGGCTGGCAGGATGCAGGGTCAATCAGGATCCAGCAATTTCACAAGGTATATACTCAGTGGTCTGACTTACACTGGTTGGAGGAAGAACAAGACAGTTGACATGGGAAACTGTGTTTGTCCCGTGAGTTTGAAGGTGACACATAAACCCAAGGGTTGTGTTACACGGCTTAATTACTAGCAATGCATAACAGTGTATTTGACAAAATGGCAACTTCTATGCTGTTCCAAGCACCTGCAGGGGCAGTGCATGTTCAAATGGGTGGTTTGCATGGAGGTGATCACAGGTGTGTGCTGCATCAGTTTAGCAGAAGTCCTGTAGGTGAGATTCCAGTTCAAAAGGAAAACAGTACCTTTCACACGGGAAGCAATCTGCAGGTGATAACAGGGCTTAGAAACTACAAGCCAGTGTATTAATTGACCTGACACCCATGCAGTCAGATGTACTATGACAATGGCATACCATAGGAAAGGGTGTAGCACACTGGATTACTATTGTTAGTCTGTGTGTGTAGAGGAGGGAATATCGGGGTACACATATTACCATTCCAGGGACCTCTTCAGACAGGTGGGTTGAGACCTGGAGCATGGGTGTGTCAGGAGTTAGGAAATGGGCTGATGTATATGGAATGTCACGTGCGCAATGCTTGTCATAGGTATGGCACTTGTGCTGTCTATGTTCTGGTTCTAGGGAACTCTAGTCACAGATAGTCCTTTTTAAGATAGGTGCTGTACGCCTTACTGCTGTCAAGGGTCTGGACATACATTCCTGTTACCAATGCAATAGCATATCCACTGCCTCATGTATGAGGCATTTTTTTCACTTATAGGCTGATGGTGTCTTTGTTGTGTGCCATATGTTGCAATGAACGATGTTGCCAACATGTATGTGTGAAATAGGTGTGGTCCTCTGCTATTGCTCTGCTATTGCCCTTCAAAGGTGAAATGTACAGGATATATGTCATTTACAGTGTGTGTGTATGTGGCTGTTGTATAATACGCATCACAATTGCTCAGGAAATTTCTGTGTCATGATCAGTATATCAGCAATGCTCCATGAGGCTACACTCTTATTCTGATAGTTAGAGATAAAGGTGAGCACAAATGATTAGCCATACCATGATATGGTGATTATTATCGGTGTTTATTTACATTAGTTAATACAGTGGTGATGGTGAGTTGTTTTAAAAAAAAAAAATCACAATATGTTGGCGCCTACGCAATCCAGCAGCTGTGTTTTGTTGTTCCCCCTCATGTTGCAGGCCAGCATCCTCCTCTTCCTCCTCTTCAGGCGTTTGTGGCTCTGGTTATAAGAGGGGAATGTTCCTTCGTATGCAAATGTTGTGCAGGATGGCACATGTTAGAATGATCTTACAGACCATTTCTGGTGAACATAGGAGGCTGCCACCAGTGATGTCGAGGCACCTGAATCTCGACTTGAGGATGCCGAAGGTCCTCTCGACTATGGTGTGTGTCCTTCTATGTGCCTCATTGTAGGCATGCTCTGCTGCAGTGCTTGGGTTGCCAAATGGTGTCATAATCCATGGCTGGATCCCATACCCCTGATCAGCTTTAAAAGAAAATGAATAGGATCATGTTGATGTAGCTTGCCCCATTAATATCACCTTGAATGACAGTAGTTGGCTTGTGTTGTCTGTGACTATTTTGTGTTATTGTGTTCCTTCCTAGGCTTGTAGGATGTACCATCTGCATTGTGTTGTTTCCTTGGCTGAACAAGTGTTTGCCTGCTGACCGGTTGTCAGCAGTATGTTTGGGTATTTGCAGTACAGTGTGCACTCCCTCACATTGAGACTTGTGATACAGGTGTCCCTGTCTTCACTGGGGATGAGATGATAGTTCCATACACAGATTCATTTTGACAGTGGTGGTAACACGTTAGCATCTATGTACCCTGGACATCCCATACCTTTAGACTTATGCAATGGATTAATTCAAACATCTGTGAGACGCTTACATTTTGCAAGGTGACAATTAGCCAAACCTCTCCATAAGTTGTGATCATTGACGTCTTAACATTTGACTGTACACTAATTTCAGATGTGTGACAGGTTCACTGCAGACCTATCAAACATGGCTAGCGATGTCACGACCTCTGTGTGTTCCTGTCCACATGTTGCTGTCGTGGGGTATGTGTGGTGTGTCCTAGAGGGCTGCTGTGCAGTGTGTGTATATAAGTAGGTTTTTGTACTTACCAACAAGTAGTCCATTGCCATATCGTCCATCCTGGAAGTGTTGATTGATGGTAGATTGACGGAAGATGAATGAGTCATGTACATACCTAGGATACTTTGCCACGATGTTGGTGATCAATCCTTGGTGATCCACAATGGCCTGCACATTGATGGAGTGTGTGTGCTTCCTTTTGCGGTAGAGGTGTTCAGTTGCAGCAGGTGGCACAAGGCATACATGTGTGCAGTCGATGGCACCAAGGACGTGTGGGAATCCATTAATGAGGTAAAACCCCTGTTTTGTCTCCTGCTGCTTCTGCAGTGTGTTTGGGAAGCAGATGTGGCGGGGTGTGAGTCCAATGATGGCATCCAGTACTTTGGGCAAGAAGGCAGAGAATGATGGCTGTGATATTCCGGCAACCACGGCGCCAGTGGTTTGAAAGGAGCCACTTGCCAACGTGTGAAGTACAGCCAGCAGCTTGGTTTCTGTTGGGATGGTGCGGGTGTCAGCAAGGTGGGTGCCAACTGTGGCTCTATGTTGCGCAGCAGCTGCTGAATGGCCTGTCAGTTCAACCTCTACCTCTGGATGATGTCATGTTCCCTGAGGCCATGAAGGGTTGTTCTGGTGCGGAATATCCTCTCCTGCCTTCTGCGCTGCCTTTGGGGTCCCTGCTGGTGTTGTGGTAGCTTCTGTTGTTGTTGCTGAGCTCTGCGTCTGCGTGCACGCTGGATGAGAAGCACCTCCATGTCTCCCTTTTGCTGCTCTGCTGTTGCTTTTGTGTGTTCTGATTAAATGCAGGTGTGTTTTCCCCATTTTAACGCCTGCCCTGACCCAGGCGTTAATTTTTGACGTAATGCGGGCTGTGCGTCATTTTCCGACTCTGCCTCCCGGCCGTGTGGCATTTTTGCCAGGAATCATAAATACAACGTATGGCCGTTTAAGTCATTTTTTGGACGGGAACGCCTACCTTGCATATGATTAACACAAGGCGGTTTCCCACATCCAGAAAATTACGCACACGGTGGGATTTTGACGTCCGCGGGCTCAGGCGGCAAAGTTTAAATATGGGGCACGTTTTGCGCCGAATGTGCGTGAAAAACTTTGACACACATTTGGCGCAGACGGAGTATAAATATGCCCCTTTGTGTCGAAGAGAACATGTGTTGGTGCATTATCACTCATTCAAATGTTGGTATCTATGAATGATGCAATAAACAGGGCGCAGTATTAAAGCCTCATATAAGGACACACTCACTGGTTACATAAGAAATCCGGGAGAAGCATGTGTCACGGAGCAGATGGATAGAAAATGTCAGAAGAACAAGGGTAGGACTGCAGAGTACCTATGTCTGGGCATTCTGATGGTTTGGTTTTGCATTTGGGCCTTAAGAAGATCACATGAAAAATCAGACATTGTAAAATCAATTTCTCATCGCAGTTTGGCTAAAAAGTATCCAATAGAGAATTTTTAACTTAATTTTCTTCCTGTGTTTATGGTCGACACTCTACTAGCAAAAATGATGCATCAGTTATCATTGGAACCTCATGAGACCCAGCCTACTGATCAATTAGACAAGAAAGCAGAGGATGCCTTCACAAGAGCCTATAGAGCAATGAAGTTTAACCTGTATACATGAGGGTATGCGATATGTGCCACACAACCCTCAAAGAAGTTCAAGCCTTATTTCAAGATTTTCAGCATACTTTTGATGGTCACCATCTTCTAAGAGATATGGTACCATAAGGTCCAGTTGCTATTGAATCTTACGTTTAATAATACTTCCTTTGCTGTATCAGGGACAGGGGCCACAACACCAGTTCAGCGTTAAATATGGTTACGTTCACAAAAAATGGATAACGCTCAATAAGGTCAATCAATACATCGTCCTTCCACACCTAAACAACTGCTTGGGAACCAGCTAAATTACATTGTGAAGAAAATAATTGAAGATCAGAAGGTGCTATTTCCTTTTTATCTACATGTTAGACCTGAAAGCCATAGGGTGGTCACCCCTACCTTTTTGCCTGCCTCCTTCCACTTTTTGGACCCTGTCTTTGCTGGTTTTAGGACTCTGTGCACTTTACCACTGCTACACAGTGCTAAAGTGCATATGCTCTCTCCCTTCAAACATGGTAACATTGGTTCACACCCAATTGACTTACTTAATCTACTTATAAGTCCCCAGTAAAGTTCACTACATATGCCAGGGCCAGTAGATTAAATGCTACTAGTGGGCCTGCAGCACTGATTGTGCCACCCACATAAGTAGTCCCTTAACCATGCCTCAGGCCTGCCATTGCAAGCCTGTGTGTGCAGTTTTACTGACACTTCGACTTGGCATGTAAAAGTACTTGCCAAGCCTTAAACTCCCCTTTTGCTACACATATGACTACTTAGTCACCCCTAAGGTATGCCCTAGGTCACCCATAGTGCAGGGTGCTGTGTAGACAAAAGGCAGGACATTTACCTGTGTAGTTTACATGTCCTGATAGTGTAAAACTCCTAACTTCGTTTTTACACTGCTGTGAGGTCTGCTCCCTTCATAGGCTAACATTGGGGTTGCCCTCATATATTGTTTGAGTGGTAGCTGCTGATTTGAAAGGAGTAGGAAGGTCATATTTAGCATGGCCAGAATGTTGATACAAAATCCTGGTGATTGGTGAAGTTGGATTTAATATTACTATTTTGGAAATGTCACTTTGAGAAAGTGAGCATTTCTCTGCACTTAAATCCTTCTGTGCCTTACAATCCACGTCTGGCTGGGCTTAGTTGACAGCTCCCTTGTGCATTTACTCAGACACACCCTAAACACAGGATATTCAGCCTCACTTGCATAATCTGCATTTTGAATGGGTCTTCCTGGGATGGGAGGGTGGAGGGCCTGACACTTACATGCCAAAGGACAGTAGCCTGCCCTCACACAAAGGACTGCCACACTCCCTACTGGTAACCTGGCAGACAGGATTGAACTAAAAGGGGACCTTGTGCACTTCTAAGCCACTCTTTGAAGTTTTACCCCACTTCAAAGGCACATTTGTGTATTTAAACAGGGCCTCTGACCCTACCAACTCAGACACTTCCTGGAGAAGAGAAGCTGAACCAGAACCTGCATCCTGCTGCTCACAGGAGTCACCTGTCTGCTTGCTGTGAAGGACTGCTGCCTTGCTGTTGCCCTGCTGCCTTGCTGCTCTCTGGCTGTGGTGAAGAAGTGCTCTCCAAGGGCTTGGATAGAGCTTGCCTCCTGTTCCCTGAAGTCTCAGGACCAAAAAGACTTCATCTCTACAAGAAGGACTCCTTGTGCGGCACAATTCGAGGCACAGCCTGCCAGAAACAACGCACAGCCTGCACCACAGTGAAAATTTCACCGCACGACGAACCGGAACAATGCAGCCTGACTTTGCAAGGAGAAGACTGATGCAGTGCCAGCGTAGCGACTGGAAATTCAACGCACAGCCCTACCGGATCGACGCACTGCCGAGCAGGAATGACGCTGCCCCACTTCCAGAGAGGAATTGACGCAGCAGCTGTCGTGCGGTAGAAAATTAGATTCAACACCCACTGGATCGACGCAGCTCCTGTGACTGTGTCCTGCCAGCGCCGGAAATCCACGCATCATCCCCAGGGCATCTGAAAACCCTGCAACCCGAAGAGGATCCACGACTGAGCACCAGAAATCGACGCACAGCCATCCCTGAGTGAAAACTAAACGATGCATCGCTGTGTGCAGCCCAAGAAATCGACGCACACCCCTTTGTTTCCACGCATCTCCTCCTCTGCAGTTCTTTGCTGAGATTCTTCACGCAAACCAGGTACTTTGTGCTTCAAAGAGACTTTGTTTTGCTTTTAAAAGACTTAAGACTCTTTATATCACTTTTCAGTGATCTCTTAACATATGCTTATTGCATTTTAAATTGTTTTGACCTGCATCTTATCAGATCAATATTATATATTTTTCTAAACACTGTGTGGTGTATTTTTGTGGTGCTATATGGTGTTATTGTATAAATGAATGCACAAATACTTTACACATTGCCTTCTAAGTTAAGCCTGACTGCTCAGTGCCAAGCTACCAGAGGGTGGGCACAGAATAATTTGGATTGTGTGTGACTTACCCTGACTAGAGTGAGGGTCCTTGCTTGGACAGGGGGTAACCTGACTGCCAACCAAAGACCCCATTTCTACCATTACATTTCTACGCTTGTGCTCCTTTCCAACACTTGGGGATTCTTTGAATCTCTCAGCTCAACTTCGATGCCCTTTGTGGGAGGGCCTTTGGTCAGGGAACCCTCTCAGAAAAGCAGCAGCATATGGCTTAACTTTCATTTTATGGACCATCTTCAAAGTCATGTCTATGCGGACCTCCAGGAGAGCCCAATCATAGGTCAGGCCTGCTATTTTGTTGACAGTTACCAAACTGTCAAGGGTAGTTAGGTCATTTCGACCTTTAACAAAATAATATTGTAAAGGTTTTTCAGAGATGGGTCAAGTGAAAGTGCTGCAACAATCACTTCTCTCCAGACACCAAGTGAAATAAGAAGCTGTTTTTTGAGGGATTCAGACAATAATAGAAAAGGAAGCAGTGAGGCCATTTTTTTCAGGAAAGCAGCTTGCAAGACATTATTTGGTGTTGTTTCTGGAACTATCAAGTTAAACCATTTAGAATGTTGGTGTTGAAGTCTTTTCTCCCCCTGATCCAATCTAGGGAGTCTCTGGTGGCCCTAGATCTCAAAGACGCAAACTGGTATACTCCAAATTCGACTATTGTGCAGATGTTTTCTAAATTTTACTATGAAAGGCTCTCATTGTCAGTTTGCAGTTCTTGCATACAACCTGGATTCTGCTCTGAGTCTTGAGAAAGACACTTGCACTAATAGTAGCTTAAGTACATGACCTGGGAGTTAAAAGTTTTCCCTATTTAGACTACTGTCTTATATCTGCTTCTTCTTTTTCAAAAGCAGGTCCAGGTATCCCCTATTAGTGAGGTGCAGGCAGTGTTTAGGAAGCCAGGGCTCTCTAGAGGTAGCTGTGGATAAGCAGCCAAGACTTATCTAGGAGATATGCTAAGCTTATGCAATTTCGCTACAGCCACACAGCACTTCACACATGAAAGAACCACACAGTATTACAAAAATAAAGGTACTTTATTATAGTAACGCAATTATATACACATTAGAAGTTAGTGCTTAGCATAGAAAGCAATAGCAAATAGTAAAATCAATAGAAAATAGTGAAGGCCCTAGGGGGAGACCAAACCATATACTAAGTAAGTGGAATGTGAAAAGCAGTCCCCACCCAAGAAAGTAGAATCAGTAGAGGGGAGCTAGAGGAACTTGGAACTCCAAAAGGTAAGAATCAGGGTGCCCGCCAGTGACCAAGAGAAAAGGTAAGTACCTGTTTTTTCCCCAAACCCACCGGAGAACTTTGGAAAAGGACTGTGCAAGACCTGGACAACACTGGAAGAAACCAAAGGTGGATTCTGGCAGAAGAGGACCTGCAAAAAAGGGGACCAAGTCCAGTTCGAGTTGGAGTGCCCGGCTGTGGAAGGAGCCGCTACCCACCCTTATGTGGATGCAGAACCAGGTTGATGCTCAATCAACCAATCAATCAATCAGGGAATTTGTAAAGCGCACTACTCACAGCTGGTGGTCTCAAGGTGCTGGGGTTGTGGGGGCTGCTACTGCTCGATCAGCCAAGTCTTGAGATGTCTCCTGAAGGTAAGGAGGTATTTGTTCTGACATGGGGGGGTGGGAAGAGTGTTCCACGTCTTGGCGGCGAGGTGCGAGAATGATTTGCCGCTGGTGGTTGTTCTGCAGATGCATGGGACGGTGGCGAGGGCAAGGTCGGCAGAGCGAAGTTGTCGAGTCGGGTATAGAAGGAAAGCCGTCTGTTGAAGTATTCTGGTCCGGTGCAGTGCCTTGTGAGCGTGGGTGAGGAGTTTGACGATGATTCTCTTGTTGATGGGGAGCCAATGCAGGTCTCTCAGGTGGGCTGTGATGTGGCAGTAGCGGGGGATGGCCAGGTTGAGGCATGCTGAGGCGTTATGGATGCGTTGCAGTCTTTTCTGGAGTCTGGCCGTGGTTCCCGCGTAGAGGGCATTGCCGTAGTCCAGTTTGCTGCTTAAAAGGGCTGGGGTGACTGTTCTTCTGGTTTCAGTGGGGATCTATTTGTAGATCTTCTGAAGCATGCCGAGGGTGTTGAAGCAGGAGGAGGAGATGGCATTGACTTGCTCAGTCATAGATAGTGAAGAGATCAGGATGAATCCCAGGTTGCGTGCGTGGTCGTTGGGTGTCGGTGTGGTTCAGAGTTTGGCAGGCCACCAGGAGCCGTCCCATGCAGAGAGATGAAGCCAAATATTAGGACCTCAGGCTTGTCAGAATTCAGTTTAAGGCAGCTGTTCTTCATCCATTAGGCGATGGCCTTCATTCCTTCGTGGAGGTGGTTCTTGGAGGGGTAGAGGATCAGCTGGGTGTCATCAGTATATGAGATGATGTTGAGGTGGTGGGATTGGGCGATGTTAGCGAGTGGAGCCATGTAGACGTTGTCCAGTATGGTTCTGATATCATCGGTGGCGGCGATGTGGGCAGTTTCTGTGCTGTGGTTGCTGCAGAATCTGGATTGGGATGGGTATAGAGTACTGTTCTCCTCGAGGAAACTGGTCAATTGTTTGTTGACAATTCTCTTTCTGACCTTTGCCGGGAAGGGGAGCAGGGAGATGGGCCGGAAGATCTTGGGGTCCTTTGGGTCCGTCTTAGGTTTCTTGAGGGGGGCGTTGATCTTGTTGTGTTTCCAGCTCCCCAGGAAGGTGGTGTACTCAAAGGAACTGTTGATGATCTTCCGGAGTTGGGGTGAGATGACGGAGCTTGCTTTGTTGAAGATGTGGTGAGGGCAGGGGTCGGATGGTGAGCCGGAGTGGATGGTGTTCATGATTTCAATGGTGTTGTTGTGGTTGACGTGGGTCCAGGAGAGCAGGAGGCTGGTGGGTGGTGAGTCTGTGGTGTCGGTGGCTGACTGGGGGTCTGAGTGCTGCAGCTGCTATGGATGTCTGCGATCTTGTGATGGAAGAAGGTGGCTAGGGAGTCGCAGAGGTCTTGTGATGGCGGGATGGCGTTGACGTTGGAGCTGGGTTTGGAGAGCTCCTTCACAATGTTGAAGAGCTCCTTGTGGCTGTGTGCGTTGTTGTTGATGCATTCTCTGAAGGCTGTTCTCTTGGCAGTTTGGATGGGTTGGTGATATCTGTGGATGGTGTTTTTGAAGGCTGTGTGGTTGTCCAGTGTCTGATGTTGGCGCCGCTTCTTTTCGAGTCTTCGGCATGTTTTCTTAGATTCTTGGAGGTCGGTGGTGAACCAGAAGGCATTTCTGTTGGTGCGTCCGTTGAAAGGATTTTTGATCGGGGCGAGAGTGTTGGCACAGTCGTCCATCCATTGCCTGAGTTTGCAGGCAGCTGTGTCGGTGGTGTCGATGGGTGGGTTCTGATAGAGGGTAGTGATCTGTTGGTCTTCGGTGACCTTGTTTCATCTGCGGTGGGGAATCTGTTGCACATGATGGTGTGTTGTGGGTTTCTCGAAGGAGAAGTGGATGCAGCGGTGTTCTGTCCAATAGAGTTCGTGGTGAGGCTGAAGGAGATGTATTTGCTGGTGGAGAAAATGGGGTAGATTGTGTGTCCTGAGGAGTGGGTGGGTGTCGTGACAAGCTGTTTGAGGCCGAGGTTGGAGAGCTTGTCAAGCAGGGTGGTAGAGTTGTTATCGTTGGTGTTCTTGAGGTGAAAGTTCAAGTCCCCAAGGAGTATGTAGTCTGTGGATGCAAAAGCATGCGTGTTGATGAATTCGGTGATGGAGTCATTGAACTGCTGTCGGGCCGAGGGGTCTGTAAACGAGGGTCCCTCGGAGGGTGGTGTTTGTTTCGGTGTGGATTTGGAAGGGCAGGTGTTTGGGGTGCTGAGAGTGTCTTCAGTGCTCTTCGTGATCCTGAGGGTGTTCTTGTGGATGATGGCTATGCCTCCTCCTGGCTTCTTGGTGCGGTCCCTGTGGGTGACCTTGTAGCCGTCCGGGATGGCTATGGCGATGTCTGGCACTGAGGAGGGGTTCATCCAGCTCTCGGTCAGGAAGGTGATGTCTGGGG